>NW_028169748.1:7500-27247 GCF_963971535.1 Notolepis coatsorum | reverse complement strand
TGTACTTGCAACCTGCATGTAAGTGTGTCTACACACACAGTACATTTACAGTACGTTTGCTTTTCAACAGTGCACAACTGTTGTACAGCCCTTAAATATGACAGAGAGAGAGAGACCAAGAGAGACCGCCAGAGTGGTCACTTTTGTGTGTGGATAATAATAACAACTGTGCGTGTGTGTGTGTGTGTGTGTGTGTGTGTGTGTGTGTGTGTGTGTGTGTGTGTGTGTGTGTGTGTGTGTGTGTGTGTGTGTGTGTGTGTGTGTGTGTGTGTGTGTGTGTGTGTGTGTGTGTGTGTGTGTGTGTGTGTGCGACTGTGCGTGCGTGTGTATATGTATGTTTATACCTTTGTCCGCATATCAATTCAGGTACCATTACGACAGGCGTTCTCCCAGCAGAGAGAGAGAGAGAGAGAGAGAGAGAGAGAGAGGAGAGAGAGAGAGAGAGAGAGAGAGAGAGAGAGAGAGAGAGAGAGAGAGAGAGAGAGAGAGAGAGAAGAGAGAGAGAGAGAGACACTGGATGGTGTCACTGGGAGATAATATTTCCCATCATAACGAGTCTCTCACACATCTGAACCTCTCACCGGCTGGACACGCTTCCATCCACCGCACCGTGGAAATCAATGAAGGCCAGTGAGAGCAGGTGTGGAGGCAGAGCTGCATGGTCAAATAATCCGCATGACGACGGAAGTATATATAGTGGGAGAAGAAGAGACGGGCGGGGGTTGTAGTTGTTGCTGTTGTTGCTGTTGTTGTTGTCGTTGTTGTTGTTGTTGGGCAGGGTTTGCATCATGTATTCATGTATGTGAATGTGTGATGGGATATTTCCGAGGGAACGTGTGCGTGCATCCAGCGCAGCTCTTCAGAACCGTTTGGGACATAAATATATATCCGCTCGCCATCGCGGCGGCGGCCGCGGTGTCGCCGCGCCGCCACGGTAATGATTCACGGTGTCGGGAGGGGGGGGGGGGGAGGGGGGGGGGGGGGGGGGGGGGGGGGAGCGTTCTTCTTCCGTGCCGTTATTCTCGTTGACACGTCTTCCTTGGTTCACTCGTCTCTCTCTTGCCCGCCGGGGGGTTGATCTTCTCGTCGCTCTCTCTCACCTGCTGCACGTCCCACGTTGTTGTCTTTTCGTTAAAAAAAACCCAAAACTGTTCATGGGGGGGTCTATTCTGCTCTGTTATACTCTATTCTATTCTGTTCTAGTCTATTCTGTTCTGTTCTAGTCTATTCTGTTCTGTTCTAGTCTATTCTATTCTGTTCTAGTCTAGTCTATTCTGTTCTAGTCTATTCTGTTCTAGTCTATTCTGTTCTGTTATACTCTATTCTATTCTGTTCTAGTCTATTCTGTTCTGTTCTAGTCTATTCTGTTCTAGTCTATTCTGTTCTGTTCTATTCTATTCTATTCTGTTCTAGTCTATTCTATTCTGTTCTAGTCTATTCTGTTCTAGTCTATTCTGTTCTGTTCTATTCTGTTCTACTCTGTTCCACTCTATTCTATTATATTCTATTCTGTACTACTCTATTATATTATGTTCTAGTCTGTTCTGTTCTATTCTGTTCTACTCTACTCTATTCTATTCTGTTCTGTTCTATACTGTTCTATTCTATTCTACTCTATTCTATTCTGTTCTAGTCTATTCTGTTCTATTCTATTCTGTACTACTCTACTCTATTATATTATGTTCTGTTCTATACTGTTCTATTCTATTCTACTCTATTCTATTCTGTACTACTCTATTCTATTCTATTCTGTTCTAGTATATTCTACTCTATTCGGTTCTGTTCTCTTCTGTTCTATTCCATTCCATTCTATTCTATTCTATTCTATTCTATTCTATTCTATTCTATTCTATTCTATTCTATTCTATTCTGTTCTGTTCTGTTCCATTCTATTCTATTCCATTCCCTGTAAAGTTGTCTTTTCAACACGTGCCACTGTGATCAATAACCTGGTGGCTGTTGAAGGGCTGATCCCTGGGGATGAGGGTTCACAGAGTTCAGAGGTCACAGGGCGGGGTCGGGGTGACCGTGGTGTGCAGGGCCGTGACCTGGAAGTGCAAGAGGCCTCAGGACACAGTGGAGGCTCCAGGGGGGCAGAGGTATCAAGTGGCCAGCGGCATGTGGAGACACATTAATGTTGGATCATCAGCATACAGGAAGCTTCAATTGCCTGTATATACTATATAGTATATATAGTGGATTGATTTAAAATGTTATTAACAGATTGCAGAATGGGTACAATACAGTACGGCTCAATACACACAATTGTTAAGGCGATGCAGACCAGAGAAAGACTTTCGTCTTGTTTACATCAGGGTCCCCCATTTTCAATTCATAATGACATGACATACATGACATACTTATACACCTGCATATAACCCATATAACTCTGCATGATAGCATGTACAATAATGCTGTATATATACACTGTATATATATTTATTCTTACTATATATATATATATCCACATTTGTCCTTACGTACCTGCATATAATCATTTTTACATATCTGTAGATGCTATATCTATATCTGTACATATCCCTTACCTACTCGTACTAGTTACACTGCTGGAGTGGCCAGTAAGACTTACTACCATAGAATCTTTATACCTATCACTTTACATGGGATGTAGTCCTAGCGATGTAGTTCTAGTGATGTAGTCCTAGTGATGTAGTCCTAGCGATGTAGTCCTAGCGATGTAGTCCTAGTGATGTAGTTCTAGTGATGTAGTTCTAGCGATGTAGTTCTAGTGATGTAGTCCTAGTGATGTAGTCCTAGTGATGTAGTCCTAGTGATGTAGTTCTAGTGATGTAGTCCTAGTGATGTAGTCCTAGTGATGTAGTCCTAGTGATGTAGTTCTAGTGATGTAGTTCTAGTGATGTAGTCCTAGTGATGTAGTCCTAGTGATGTAGTCCTAGTGATGTAGTTCTAGTGATGTAGTCCTAGTGATGTAGTTCTAGTGATGTAGTCCTAGTGATGTAGTTCTAGTGATGTAGTCCTAGCGATGTAGTCCTAGTGATGTAGTCCTAGTGATGTAGTCCTAGCGATGTAGTTCTAGTGATGTAGTCCTAGTGATGTAGTCCTAGTGATGTAGTCCTAGTGATGTAGTCCTAGTGATGTAGTCCTAGCGATGTAGTCCTAGTGATGTAGTCCTAGTGATGTAGTCCTAGTGATGTAGTTCTAGCGATGTAGTCCTAGTGATGTAGTTCTAGTGATGTAGTCCTAGCGATGTAGTTCTAGTGATGTAGTTCTAGTGATGTAGTTCTAGTGATGTAGTTCTAGTGATGTAGTCCTAGCGATGTAGTCCTAGCGATGTAGTTCTAGTGATGTAGTCCTAGCGATGTAGTTCTAGTGATGTAGTTCTAGTGATGTAGTTCTAGTGATGTAGTTCTAGTGATGTAGTCCTAGCGATGTAGTCCTAGCGATGTAGTTCTAGCGATGTAGTTCTAGTGATGTAGTAGTTCTAGTGATGTAGTTCTAGTGATGTAGTTCTAGTGATGTAGTTCTAGCGATGTAGTCCTAGCGATGTAGTTCTAGTGATGTGATGATGATGGGGGACCCTGATGTAAACAAGACGAAAATCTTTCTCTGGTCTGCATCCCCTTAACAATTTTGTGTATTGAGCCGTACTGTATTGTACCCATTCTGCAATCTGTTAATAAAGTTTTCAATCAATCAATCAATCAATCAATCAACGTAGTCCTAGTGATGTAGTCTCTGTACGAACAGCTTTCCCCGGTGTAAATATTAGTGTATGTATTTCACAGAAAAAGTCATTAAAAACCGAAAGTAATCTTATACCGCCACGTGAGTTGGGGTAATCCAGTGGATTCTTTTTACTCATTACAATTCAAAGCAAGTAGCATGTAGTCCGTCAGAGAAGTGACCTTCCTAAAGAGGAGTATTTTCTGCCTTTTGATGCAGGCGGGGGGGGGGGGGGGGAGCTACAGGAGATGTTTGTTTTGGCTTTAATGGAGTTGTGTAACGTCGACAGTCTGAGTACTATTTCATAGGCCTTTCAAACACATGTTTCCTAGGGAACATTGAAAAAGGTTACGCCAGCCCCAAAGAGCCATTTATCTGTGTTGAGTAGTGTAAGCTTGTCGCTCAACATGGAACCTTAAAGGGAGCGTTAGGATTTTTAGACATTAAGTTGTGTACTCTAGTTGTAGTGCTATATTATGTGTTGTGTACTCTAGTTGTACTACTACATTATGTGTTGTGTACTCTACATGTAGTTGTACTGTATTGTAGTACTACAACTAGAGTACACAACACATAATGTAGTACTACAACTAGAGTACACAACTCATAATGTAGCACTACAACTAGAGTACACAACACATAATGTAGTACTACAACTAGAGTACACAACACATAATGCAGTACTACAACTAGAGTACACAACACATAATGTAGTAGTACAACTAGAGTACACAACACATAATGTAGTAGTACAACTAGAGTACACAACACATAATGTAGTAGTACAACTAGAGTACACAACACATAATGTAGTACTACAACTAGAGTACACAACACATAATGTAGTAGTACAACTAGAGTACACAACACATAATGTAGTACTACAACTAGAGTACACAACACATAATGTAGCACTACAACTAGAGTACACAACACATAATGTAGTACTACAACTAGAGTACACAACACATAATGTAGTAGTACAACTAGAGTACACAACACATAATGTAGTACTACAACTAGAGTACACAACACATAATGTAGCACTACAACTAGAGTACACAATACACAATATAGTACTACAACTAGAGTACACAACACACAATGCAGTAGTACAACTAGAGTACACAACACATAATGTAGCACTACAACTAGAGTACACAACACATAATGTAGCACTACAACTAGAGTACACAACACATAATGTAGTACTACAACTAGAGTACACAACACATAATGTAGTACTACAACTAGAGTACACAACACATAATGTAGCACTACAACTAGAGTACACAACACATAATGTAGCACTACAACTAGAGTACACAACACATAATGTAGCACTACAACTAGAGTACACAACACATAATGTAGCACTACAACTAGAGTACACAACACATAATGTAGCACTACAACTAGAGTACACAACACATAATGTAGTAGTACAACTAGAGTACACAACACATAATGTAGTATTACAACTAGAGTACACAACACATAATGTAGTACTACAACTAGAGTACACAACACATAATGTAGCACTACAACTAGAGTACACAACACATAATGTAGCACTACAACTAGAGTACACAACACATAATGTAGTACTACAACTAGAGTACACAACACATAATGTAGCACTACAACTAGAGTACACAACACATAATGTAGCACTACAACTAGAGTACACAACACATAATGTAGTACTACAACTAGAGTACACAACACATAATGTAGCACTACAACTAGAGTACACAACACATAATGTAGTACTACAACTAGAGTACACAACACATAATGTAGCACTACAACTAGAGTACACAACACATAATGTAGTAGTACAACTAGAGTACACAACACATAATGTAGCACTACAACTAGAGTACACAACACACAATGTAGTAATACAACTAGAGTACACAACACATAATGTATTGATTGATTGATTGATTGATTGAAAAGTTTATTAACAGATTGCAGAATGGGTACAGTACAGTACAGCTCAATACATACAATTGTTAAGGGGATGCAGACCAGAGAAAGACTTTCGTCTTGTTTACATCAGGGTCCCCCATTTTCAATTCATCATAACATATATGACATACATGACATACAGATAGACAGTACTGCTACATCTATACATTTATGACATATCAGATTTGCAAATACAGTACTGTTTGTGATACAAAAGTGTCCAGAAAAGGAGTGTATATACATTTGGCGTAGCACTACAACTAGAGTACACAACACATAATGTAGTACTACAACTAGAGTACACAACACATAATGTAGCACTACAACTAGAGTACACAACACATAATGTAGTACTACAACTAGAGTACACACCACATAATGTAGTACTACAACTAGAGTACACAACACATAATGTAGTACTACAACTAGAGTACACAACACATAATGTAGTACTACAACTAGTGTACACAACACATAATGTAGTACTACAACTAGAGTACACAACACATAATGTAGTACTACAACTAGAGTACACAACACATAATGTAGTACTACAACTAGAGTACACAACACATAATGTAGTACTACAACTAGAGTACACAACACATAATGTAGTACTACAACTAGAGTACACAACACATAATGTAGTAGTACAACTAGAGTACACAACACATAATGTAGTACTACAACTAGAGTACACAACACATAATGTAGTACTACAACTAGAGTACACAACACATAATGTAGCACTACAACTAGAGTACACAACACATAATGTAGCACTACAACTAGAGTACACAACACATAATGTAGTACTACAACTAGAGTACACAACACATAATGTAGCACTACAACTAGAGTACACAACACATAATGTAGTACTACAACTAGAGTACACAACACATAATGTAGCACTACAACTAGAGTACACAACACATTATGTAGCACTACAACTAGAGTACACAACACATAATGTAGCACTACAACTAGAGTACACAACACATAATGTAGCACTACAACTAGAGTACACAACACATAATGTAGCACTACAACTAGAGTACACAACACATAATGTAGTACTACAACTAGAGTACACAACACATAATGTAGCACTACAACTAGAGTACACAACACATAATGTAGCACTACAACTAGAGTACACAACACATAATGTAGCACTACAACTAGAGTACACAACACATAATGTAGTACTACAACTAGAGTACACAACACATAATGTAGCACTACAACTAGAGTACACAACACATAATGTAGTACTACAACTAGAGTACACAACACATAATGTAGCACTACAACTAGAGTACACAACACATAATGTAGTACTACAACTAGAGTACACAACACATAATGTAGCACTACAACTAGAGTACACAACACATAATGTAGTAGTACAACTAGAGTACACAACACATAATGTAGCACTACAACTAGAGTACACAACACACAATGTAGTAATACAACTAGAGTACACAACACATAATGTATTGATTGATTGATTGATTGATTGAAAAGTTTATTAACAGATTGCAGAATGGGTACAGTACAGTACAGCTCAATACATACAATTGTTAAGGGGATGCAGACCAGAGAAAGACTTTCGTCTTGTTTACATCAGGGTCCCCCATTTTCAATTCATCATAACATATATGACATACATGACATACAGATAGACAGTACTGCTACATCTATACATTTATGACATATCAGATTTGCAAATACAGTACTGTTTGTGATACAAAAGTGTCCAGAAAAGGAGTGTATATACATTTGGCGTAGCACTACAACTAGAGTACACAACACATAATGTAGTACTACAACTAGAGTACACAACACATAATGTAGCACTACAACTAGAGTACACAACACATAATGTAGTACTACAACTAGAGTACACAACACATAATGTAGTATTACAACTAGAGTACACAACACATAATGTAGTACTACAACTAGAGTACACAACACATAATGTAGTACTACAACTAGAGTACACACCACATAATGTAGTACTACAACTAGAGTACACAACACATAATGTAGTACTACAACTAGAGTACACAACACATAATGTAGTACTACAACTAGAGTACACAACACATAATGTAGTACTACAACTAGAGTACACAACACATAATGTAGTACTACAACTAGAGTACACAACACATAATGTAGTACTACAACTAGAGTACACAACACATAATGTAGTACTACAACTAGAGTACACAACACATAATGTAGTACTACAACTAGAGTACACAACACATAATGTAGTAGTACAACTAGAGTACACAACACATAATGTAGTACTACAACTAGAGTACACAACACATAATGTAGTACTACAACTAGAGTACACAACACATAATGTAGCACTACAACTAGAGTACACAACACATAATGTAGCACTACAACTAGAGTACACAACACATAATGTAGTACTACAACTAGAGTACACAACACATAATGTAGCACTACAACTAGAGTACACAACACATAATGTAGTACTACAACTAGAGTACACAACACATAATGTAGCACTACAACTAGAGTACACAACACATAATGTAGTACTACAACTAGAGTACACAACACATAATGTAGCACTACAACTAGAGTACACAACACATAATGTAGCACTACAACTAGAGTACACAACACATAATGTAGCACTACAACTAGAGTACACAACACATAATGTAGCACTACAACTAGAGTACACAACACATAATGTAGCACTACAACTAGAGTACACAACACATAATGTAGCACTACAACTAGAGTACACAACACATAATGTAGCACTACAACTAGAGTACACAACACATAATGTAGCACTACAACTAGAGTACACAACACATAATGTAGTACTACAACTAGAGTACACAACACATAATGTAGCACTACAACTAGAGTACACAACACATAATGTAGTACTACAACTAGAGTACACAACACATAATGTAGTACTACAACTAGAGTACACAACACATAATGTAGCACTACAACTAGAGTACACAACACATAATGTAGTACTACAACTAGAGTACACAACACATAATGTAGCACTACAACTAGAGTACACAACACATAATGTAGCACTACAACTAGAGTACACAACACATAATGTAGTACTACAACTAGAGTACACAACACATAATGTAGCACTACAACTAGAGTACACAACACATAATGTAGTACTACAACTAGAGTACACAACACATAATGTAGCACTACAACTAGAGTACACAACACATAATACAAGACAAGATACAAGATACTTTAATGCCACACAACAATGGTTGGTGGTAATTGTTTTCGGTACAGATTGTTAAGCACTGGTTACATCAAACATGAAACAGACATCAAACATCAAAAACGCCCCCCTCCCACCTCCCAATCCCACAATAAATACATATATACATAAATACATATAGGACAGTCACGGTAACAGTGTCAGTCAGTGACAGATGCTTGCCCGTCTGTGCAAAGGGGGGCGGGCGAGGGTGTTCAGTGTTCGGACTGCTGTGGGGAAAAAACTGTTTGTAGTACTACAACTAGAGTACACAACACATAATGCAGTACTACAACTAGAGTACACAACACATAATGTAGTATTACAACTAGAGTACACAACACATAATGCAGTACTACAACTAGAGTACACAACACATAATGTAGTAGTACAACTAGAGTACACAACACATAATGTAGTACTACAACTAGAGTACACAACACATAATGCAGTACTACAACTAGAGTACACAACACATAATGTAGTAGTACAACTAGAGTACACAACACATAATGTAGCACTACAACTAGAGTACACAACACATAATGTAGTACTACAACTAGAGTACACAGCACATAATGTAGTAATACTACAACTAGAGTACACAACACATAATGTAGTAATACTACAACTAGAGTACACAGCACATAATGTAGTAATACTGCAACTAGAGTACACAGCACATAATGTAGTACTACAACTAGAGTACACAACACATAATGTAGTAGTACAACTAGAGTACACAGCACATAATGTAGTACTACAACTAGAGTACACAACACATAATGTAGTACTACAACTAGAGTACACAACACATAATGTAGTACTACAACTAGAGTACACAACACACAATGTAGTAGTACAACTAGAGTACACAACACATAATGTAGTAATACTACAACTAGAGTACACAGCACATAATGTATTAATACTACAACTAGAGTACACAGCACATAATGTAGTAGTACAACTAGAGTACACAACACATAATGTAGTAGTACAACTAGAGTACACAACACATAATGTAGCACTACAACTAGAGTACACAACACATAATGTAGTAGTACAACTAGAGTACACAACACATAATGTAGTACTACAACTAGAGTACACAACACATAATGTAGTACTACAACTAGAGTACACAACACATAATGCAGCACTACAACTAGAGTACACAACACATAATGTAGTACTACAACTAGAGTACACAGCACATAATGTAGTACTACAACTAGAGTACACAACACATAATGTAGCACTACAACTAGAGTACACAACACATAATGCAGCACTACAACTAGAGTACACAACACATAATGTAGTACTACAACTAGAGTACACAGCACATAATGTAGTACTACAACTAGAGTACACAACACATAATGTAGCACTACAACTAGAGTACACAACACATAATGTAGTACTACAACTAGAGTACACAACACATAATGTAGCACTACAACTAGAGTACACAACACATAATGTAGTAGTACAACTAGAGTACACAACACATAATGTAGTAGTACAACTAGAGTACACAACACATAATGTAGCACTACAACTAGAGTACACAACACATAATGTAGCACTACAACTAGAGTACACAACACATAATGTAGCACTACAACTAGAGTACACAACACATAATGTAGTAGTACAACTAGAGTACACAACACATAATGTAGCACTACAACTAGAGTACACAACACATAATGTAGTAGTACAACTAGAGTACACAACACATAATGTAGCACTACAACTAGAGTACACAACACATAATGTAGTACTACAACTAGAGTACACAACACATAATGTAGTAGTACAACTAGAGTACACAACACATAATGTAGTACTACAACTAGAGTACACAACACATAATGTAGTACTACAACTAGAGTACACAACACATAATGTAGTAGTACAACTAGAGTACACAACACATAATGTAGTACTACAACTAGAGTACACAACACATAATGTAGTACTACAACTAGAGTACACAACACATAATGTAGCACTACAACTAGAGTACACAACACATAATGTAGCACTACAACTAGAGTACACAACACATAATGTAGTACTACAACTAGAGTACACAACACATAATGTAGTACTACAACTAGAGTACACAACACATAATGTAGTACTACAACTAGAGTACACAACACATAATGTAGCACTACAACTAGAGTACACAACACATAATGTAGTACTACAACTAGAGTACACAACACATAATGTAGCACTACAACTAGAGTACACAACACATAATGTAGCACTACAACTAGAGTACACAACACATAATGTAGCACTACAACTAGAGTACACAACACACAATGCAGCACTACAACTAGAGTACACAACACATAATGTAGCACTACAACTAGAGTACACAACACATAATGTAGCACTACAACTAGAGTACACAACACATAATGTAGCACTACAACTAGAGTACACAACACATAATGTAGCACTACAACTAGAGTACACAACACATAATGTAGCACTACAACTAGAGTACACAACACATAATGTAGCACTACAACTAGAGTACACAACACATAATGTAGCACTACAACTAGAGTACACAACACATAATGTAGCACTACAACTAGAGTACACAACACATAATGTAGCACTACAACTAGAGTACACAACACATAATGTAGCACTACAACTAGAGTACACAACACATAATGTAGCACTACAACTAGAGTACACAACACATAATGTAGCACTACAACTAGAGTACACAACACACAATGCAGCACTACAACTAGTATTATAGCATTATAGCCTTTGAACACGGAGCCTGATGATGGAGAACCAGAGGACAGTGTCTCATCTATTTCCCCAGGAGGTAATTGTCCCAGCTGTGTGTCTCTCACTCACTAACTGCTCAGCTTCTCCCTCGTCTTTTCTCTTTGTCTCCTTCAGCGTCGTCGGAGACGGAGACATAGTTCAAACACGAAAGGGAACAGTAATGGATTCGTGAGAGAGGCTCCTGGACCAGTAATGGGGTGAGTGGATCTACTATATCAAGCGCAGCAGCGTAATGGCTGTCTCCTTCTGACGGTCTATATTAGTTTCCACGCCAGCCAGGTGTCACCTGCAGTAAGGGGGCGAGGCGTGTGCCCACAGCAGCTGGTTCCGTGTTCAGCGTCTGTTCACAACACGCCTGTATAAACGACATCCACCTCTTTTCCTCGGCGACATCGGCGAGATCACCGCCCTTCCTCTTCCTCTCTCTCTCCGCGGGACTAAACGCTGCGATGGGGGGAATTTATTTCACCCCTCGGCCCACTAGCCGATAATAACTCCCGTTTTCTGTTTCCCCCCGTCCAAGCTTAGCTAACCCTTTCACTGCCACACTGCAAGACGGTTATCCCTTTCACTACCACACTGCCAAAGGGTTAACCCTTTCACAGCGACGATACAGAGGGTTAACCCTTTCACTGCCACACGGCAAAGGGTTAACCCTTTTCACTACCACACTACAGAGGGTTAACCCTTTCACTACCACATTGCAGACGGTTTAACCGGTATAGAATAGAATAGAATAAAATGTAATAGAACAGAACAGAATAGAATAGAATAGAATAGAATAGAATAGAATAGAATAGAATAGAGTAGTACATAATAGAATATAATAGAATACAGTGGAACAGAGTAGAACATAATAGAACAGAACATAATAGACTAGAACAGAATAGAATAGAGCAGTACAGTAGGTTAACAGACGGAGTCTGGTCTTTGACGTCCTGTAGCTCAGTGGGTGTAGAGGTCAGGGGTCGGTTTCCAGCCGAGCCCACTCTCGCTCAACAGGGTCCCGGCTTGCGAGCGTATATATATATATATATATCTGGGGCGCTGCAGATAATGTCCTACAATTTCCCTACAGTGTGCTCGCGTTTGCTGACATGTAATGGCATGTCATTTGATGACACGTAATCACACACCGAGCGCCGCTACTTGATTGTTTTAAAATTATATTGAGGCAGCCAGGATTCAGAGAGGCTGTGGCAGATACTAGTGTTGTGTACTCTAGTTGTAGTGCTACATTATGTGTTGTGTACTCTAGTTGTACTACTACATTATGTGTTGTGTACTCTAGTTGTACTACTACATTATGTGTTGTGTACTCTAGTTGTAGTGCTACATTATGTGTTGTGTACTCTAGTTGTACTACTACATTATGTGTTGTGTACTCTAGTTGTAGTACTACATTATGTGTTGTGTACTCTAGTTGTAGTACTACATTATGTGTTGTGTACTCTAGTTGTAGTGCTACATTATGTGTTGTGTACTCTAGTTGTACTACTACATTATGTGTTGTGTACTCTAGTTGTAGTGCTACATTATGTGTTGTGTACTCTAGTTGTACTACTACATTATGTGTTGTGTACTCTAGTTGTAGTACTACATTATGTGTTGTGTACTCTAGTTGTACTACTACATTATGTGTTGTGTACTCTAGTTGTACTACTACATTATGTGTTGTGTACTCTAGTTGTAGTGCTACATTATGTGTTGTGTACTCTATGTAGTACTACATTATGTGTTGTGTACTCTAGTTGTAGTGCTACATTATGTGTTGTGTACTCTATGTAGTACTACATTATGTGTTGTGTACTCTAGTTGTAGTGCTACATTATGTGTTGTGTACTCTAGTTGTAGTACTACATTATGTGTTGTGTACTCTAGTTGTAGTACTACATTATGTGTTGTGTACTCTAGTTGTAGTGCTACATTATGTGTTGTGTACTCTAGTTGTAGTGCTACATTATGTGTTGTGTACTCTAGTTGTAGTGCTACATTATGTGTTGTGTACTCTAGTTGTAGTGCTACATTATGTGTTGTGTACTCTAGTTGTACTACTACATTATGTGTTGTGTACTCTAGTTGTACTACTACATTATGTGTTGTGTACTCTAGTTGTAGTGCTGCATTATGTGTTGTGTACTCTAGTTGTAGTGCTGCATTATGTGTTGTGTACTCTAGTTGTAGTGCTACATTATGTGTTGTGTACTCTAGTTGTAGTGCTACATTATGTGTTGTGTACTCTAGTTGTAGTGCTACATTATGTGTTGTGTACTCTAGTTGTACTACTACATTATGTGTTGTGTACTCTAGTTGTACTACTACATTATGTGTTGTGTACTCTAGTTGTAGTACTACATTATGTGTTGTGTACTCTAGTTGTAGTGCTACATTATGTGTTGTGTACTCTAGTTGTACTACTACATTATGTGTTGTGTACTCTAGTTGTAGTACTACATTATGTGTTGTGTACTCTAGTTGTAGTACTACATTATGTGTTGTGTACTCTAGTTGTAGTGCTACATTATGTGTTGTGTACTCTAGTTGTACTACTACATTATGTGTTGTGTACTCTAGTTGTAGTACTACATTATGTGTTGTGTACTCTAGTTGTAGTACTACATTATGTGTTGTGTACTCTAGTTGTAGTGCTACATTATGTGTTGTGTACTCTAGTTGTACTACTACATTATGTGTTGTGTACTCTAGTTGTAGTGCTACATTATGTGTTGTGTACTCTAGTTGTACTACTACATTATGTGTTGTGTACTCTAGTTGTAGTACTACATTATGTGTTGTGTACTCTAGTTGTACTACTACATTATGTGTTGTGTACTCTAGTTGTACTACTACATTATGTGTTGTGTACTCTAGTTGTAGTGCTACATTATGTGTTGTGTACTCTATGTAGTACTACATTATGTGTTGTGTACTCTAGTTGTAGTGCTACATTATGTGTTGTGTACTCTATGTAGTACTACATTATGTGTTGTGTACTCTAGTTGTAGTGCTACATTATGTGTTGTGTACTCTAGTTGTAGTACTACATTATGTGTTGTGTACTCTAGTTGTAGTACTACATTATGTGTTGTGTACTCTAGTTGTAGTGCTACATTATGTGTTGTGTACTCTAGTTGTAGTGCTACATTATGTGTTGTGTACTCTAGTTGTAGTGCTACATTATGTGTTGTGTACTCTAGTTGTAGTGCTACATTATGTGTTGTGTACTCTAGTTGTACTACTACATTATGTGTTGTGTACTCTAGTTGTACTACTACATTATGTGTTGTGTACTCTAGTTGTAGTGCTGCATTATGTGTTGTGTACTCTAGTTGTAGTGCTGCATTATGTGTTGTGTACTCTAGTTGTAGTACTACATTATGTGTTGTGTACTCTAGTTGTAGTGCTGCATTATGTGTTGTGTACTCTAGTTGTAGTAATACATTATGTGTTGTGTACTCTAGTTGTACTACTACATTATGTGTTGTGTACTCTATGTAGTACTACATTATGTGTTGTGTACTCTAGTTGTAGTGCTACATTATGTGTTGTGTACTCTAGTTGTAGTACTACATTATGTGTTGTGTACTCTAGTTGTAGTACTACATTATGTGTTGTGTACTCTAGTTGTAGTGCTACATTATGTGTTGTGTACTCTAGTTGTAGTGCTACATTATGTGTTGTGTACTCTAGTTGTAGTGCTACATTATGTGTTGTGTACTCTAGTTGTAGTGCTACATTATGTGTTGTGTACTCTAGTTGTACTACTACATTATGTGTTGTGTACTCTAGTTGTACTACTACATTATGTGTTGTGTACTCTAGTTGTAGTGCTGCATTATGTGTTGTGTACTCTAGTTGTAGTGCTGCATTATGTGTTGTGTACTCTAGTTGTAGTACTACATTATGTGTTGTGTACTCTAGTTGTAGTGCTGCATTATGTGTTGTGTACTCTAGTTGTAGTAATACATTATGTGTTGTGTACTCTAGTTGTAGTGCTACATTATGTGTTGTGTACTCTAGTTGTAGTGCTACAATATGTGTTGTGTACTCTAGTTGTAGTGCTACATTATGTGTTGTGTACTCTAGTTGTACTACTACATTATGTGTTGTGTACTCTAGTTGTACTACTACATTATGTGTTGTGTACTCTAGTTGTAGTACTACATTATGTGTTGTGTACTCTAGTTGTAGTGCTACATTATGTGTTGTGTACTCTAGTTGTACTACTACATTATGTGTTGTGTACTCTAGTTGTAGTACTACATTATGTGTTGTGTACTCTAGTTGTAGTACTACATTATGTGTTGTGTACTCTAGTTGTAGTGCTACATTATGTGTTGTGTACTCTAGTTGTACTACTACATTATGTGTTGTGTACTCTAGTTGTAGTACTACATTATGTGTTGTGTACTCTAGTTGTAGTACTACATTATGTGTTGTGTACTCTAGTTGTAGTGCTACATTATGTGTTGTGTACTCTAGTTGTACTACTACATTATGTGTTGTGTACTCTAGTTGTAGTGCTACATTATGTGTTGTGTACTCTAGTTGTACTACTACATTATGTGTTGTGTACTCTAGTTGTAGTACTACATTATGTGTTGTGTACTCTAGTTGTACTACTACATTATGTGTTGTGTACTCTAGTTGTACTACTACATTATGTGTTGTGTACTCTAGTTGTAGTGCTACATTATGTGTTGTGTACTCTATGTAGTACTACATTATGTGTTGTGTACTCTAGTTGTAGTGCTACATTATGTGTTGTGTACTCTATGTAGTACTACATTATGTGTTGTGTACTCTAGTTGTAGTGCTACATTATGTGTTGTGTACTCTAGTTGTAGTACTACATTATGTGTTGTGTACTCTAGTTGTAGTACTACATTATGTGTTGTGTACTCTAGTTGTAGTGCTACATTATGTGTTGTGTACTCTAGTTGTAGTGCTACATTATGTGTTGTGTACTCTAGTTGTAGTGCTACATTATGTGTTGTGTACTCTAGTTGTAGTGCTACATTATGTGTTGTGTACTCTAGTTGTACTACTACATTATGTGTTGTGTACTCTAGTTGTACTACTACATTATGTGTTGTGTACTCTAGTTGTAGTGCTGCATTATGTGTTGTGTACTCTAGTTGTAGTGCTGCATTATGTGTTGTGTACTCTAGTTGTAGTACTACATTATGTGTTGTGTACTCTAGTTGTAGTGCTGCATTATGTGTTGTGTACTCTAGTTGTAGTAATACATTATGTGTTGTGTACTCTAGTTGTACTACTACATTATGTGTTGTGTACTCTATGTAGTACTACATTATGTGTTGTGTACTCTAGTTGTAGTGCTACATTATGTGTTGTGTACTCTAGTTGTAGTACTACATTATGTGTTGTGTACTCTAGTTGTAGTACTACATTATGTGTTGTGTACTCTAGTTGTAGTGCTACATTATGTGTTGTGTACTCTAGTTGTAGTGCTACATTATGTGTTGTGTACTCTAGTTGTAGTGCTACATTATGTGTTGTGTACTCTAGTTGTAGTGCTACATTATGTGTTGTGTACTCTAGTTGTACTACTACATTATGTGTTGTGTACTCTAGTTGTACTACTACATTATGTGTTGTGTACTCTAGTTGTAGTGCTGCATTATGTGTTGTGTACTCTAGTTGTAGTGCTGCATTATGTGTTGTGTACTCTAGTTGTAGTACTACATTATGTGTTGTGTACTCTAGTTGTAGTGCTGCATTATGTGTTGTGTACTCTAGTTGTAGTAATACATTATGTGTTGTGTACTCTAGTTGTAGTGCTACATTATGTGTTGTGTACTCTAGTTGTAGTGCTACAATATGTGTTGTGTACTCTAGTTGTAGTACTACATTATGTGTTGTGTACTCTAGTTGTAGTGCTACATTATGTGTTGTGTACTCTAGTTGTAGTGCTACATTATGTGTTGTGTACTCTAGTTGTAGTGCTACATTATGTGTTGTGTACTCTAGTTGTAGTGCTACATTATGTGTTGTGTACTCTAGTTGTACTACTACATTATGTGTTGTGTACTCTAGTTGTACTACTACATTATGTGTTGTGTACTCTAGTTGTAGTGCTGCATTATGTGTTGTGTACTCTAGTTGTAGTACTACATTATGTGTTGTGTACTCTAGTTGTACTACTACATTATGTGTTGTGTACTCTAGTTGTAGTGCTGCATTATGTGTTGTGTACTCTAGTTGTAGTGCTACATTATGTGTTGTGTACTCTAGTTGTAGTACTACATTATGTGTTGTGTACTCTAGTTGTAGTGCTACATTATGTGTTGTGTACTCTAGTTGTAGTACTACATTATGTGTTGTGTACTCTAGTTGTACTACTACATTATGTGTTGTGTACTCTAGTTGTAGTGCTACAATATGTGTTGTGTACTCTAGTTGTAGTGCTACATTATGTGTTGTGTACTCTAGTTGTAGTACTACATTATGTGTTGTGTACTCTAGTTGTAGTACTACATTATGTGTTGTGTACTCTAGTTGTAGTACTACATTATGTGTTGTGTACTCTAGTTGTAGTACTACATTGTGTGTTGTGTACTCTAGTTGTAGTACTACATTATGTGTTGTGTACTCTAGTTGTAGTACTACATTATGTGTTGTGTACTCTAGTTGTAGTGCTACATTATGTGTTGTGTACTCTAGTTGTAGTGCTACATTATGTGTTGTGTACTCTAGTTGTACTACTACATTATGTGTTGTGTACTCTAGTTGTACTACTACATTATGTGTTGTGTACTCTAGTTGTAGTACTACATTATGTGTTGTGTACTCTAGTTGTAGTACTACATTATGTGTTGTGTACTCTAGTTGTAGTGCTACATTATGTGTTGTGTACTCTAGTTGTACTACTACATTATGTGTTGTGTACTCTAGTTGTAGTGCTGCATTATGTGTTGTGTACTCTAGTTGTAGTACTACATTATGTGTTGTGTACTCTAGTTGTACTACTACATTATGTGTTGTGTACTCTAGTTGTACTACTACATTATGTGTTGTGTACTCTAGTTGTAGTGCTACATTATGTGTTGTGTACTCTAGTTGTACTACTACATTATGTGTTGTGTACTCTACTTGTAGTACTACATTATGTGTTGTGTACTCTAGTTGTAGTACTACATTATGTGTTGTGTACTCTACTTGTAGTGCTACATTATGTGTTGTGTACTCTAGTTGTAGTGCTACATTATGTGTTGTGTACTCTAGTTGTACTACTACATTATGTGTTGTGTACTCTAGTTGTACTACTACACTATGTGTTGTGTACTCTAGTTGTAGTGCTACATTATGTGTTGTGTACTCTACTCTAGTTGTAGTGCTACATTATGTGTTGTGTACTCTAGTTGTAGTGCTACATTATGTGTTGTGTACTCTAGTTGTACTACTACATTATGTGTTGTGTACTCTAGTTGTAGTGCTACATTATGTGTTGTGTACTCTACTCTAGTTGTAGTGCTACATTATGTGTTGTGTACTCTAGTTGTAGTGCTACATTATGTGTTGTGTACTCTAGTTGTAGTGCTACATTATGTGTTGTGTACTCTAGTTGTACTACTACATTATGTGTTGTGTACTCTAGTTGTAGTGCTACATTATGTGTTGTGTACTCTACTCTAGTTGTAGTGCTACATTATGTGTTGTGTACTCTAGTTGTAGTGCTACATTATGTGTTGTGTACTCTAGTTGTAGTGCTACATTATGTGTTGTGTACTCTAGTTGTAGTACTACATTATGTGTTGTGTACTCTAGTTGTAGTGCTACATTATGTGTTGTGTACTCTAGTTGTAGTGCTACATTATGTGTTGTGTACTCTACTCTAGTTGTAGTGCTACATTATGTGTTGTGTACTCTAGTTGTAGTGCTACATTATGTGTTGTGTAC
>NW_028169748.1:0-2500 GCF_963971535.1 Notolepis coatsorum | reverse complement strand
CGCACGGTTGTCCCCGACGCCGAAATAGCGTCCGAGGTACGCGGTGAGCTACTGGAGCTCCCCTTCTTACTGTCTTTTACGTGTATGTACTACTACGCTACTACAGTGTGTCTATACTATCTAATCTTAATTGAATCTCGAAGGATCATTGAGAGAATTAACAATGAAAGCTACTATCTATCTACTATGTACTATGCTACTATACCTATACTACCTACTATTAACTACTATGCTAATATCATGTCTATATTATTATGTACTCAAAGTGAAGCACTCAAATTCAGCACTGCTAGTCGAACAATACCACTGACGCTTGGCTGCCAGAGATGTACCCCTCCCCCAGAGATGTACCCCTCCCCCAGATATGTACCCCTCCCCCAGAGATGTACCCCTCCCCCAGAGATGTACCCTTCCCCCAGATATGTACCCCCTCCCCCCCAGAGATGTACCCCTCCCCCAGAGATGTACCTCCCCCCAGAGATGTACCCCTCCCCCAGAGATGTACCCTTCCCCCAGAGATGTACCCCTCCCCCAGAGATGTACCCCTCCCCCAGAGATGTACCCCTCCCCCAGAGATGTACCCCTCCCCCAGAAATGTACCCCTCCCCCAGAGATGTACCCCTCCCCCAGATATGTACCCCTCCCCCAGATATGTACCCCTCCCCCAGAGATGTACCCCTCCCCCAGATATGTACCCCTCCCCCCCAGAGATGTACCCCTCCCCCAGATATGTACCCCCTCCCCCAGAGATGTACCCCTCCCCCAGATATGTACCCCTCCCCCAGAGATGTACCCCTCCCCCAGAGATGTACCCCTCCCCCAGAGATGTACCCCTCCCCCAGAGATGTACCCCTCCCCCCAGAGATGTACCCCTCCCCCAGAGATGTACCCCTCCCCCAGATATGTACCCTTCCCCCAGATATGTACCCCTCCCCCCCAGAGATGTACCCCTCCCCCAGATATGTACCCTTCCCCCAGATATGTACCCCTCCCCCCCCAGAGATGTACCCCTCCCCCAGATATGTACCCCTCCCCCAGAGATGTACCCCTCCCCCAGAGATGTACCCTTCCCCCAGATATGTACCCCCTCCCCCCCAGATATGTACCCCTCCCCCAGATATGTACCCCTCCCCCAGAGATGTACCCTTCCCGCTGACTTGTTGTACACAATTTGTAAGTCACTTTTGATAAAAGCGTTCAGCTAAATGGCTAAATGACTAAATGTAAAATGTAAAAGCGCTTTATAATGGAATGACTCATAAATGAGAGCTCCGGGAGGGTCATCAAGGAGAAGCCGCCTTTTCTCAGTCCTTGCCCCACAATGGTGGAACGAACTACCAACCCCATTTAGGACAGCCGACACCCGTCCAATCTTTTGCCGTCGACTAAAGACGCACTTCTTCAACCATTTTCTGAAATAAAATTTAAAAAATAACAATAAATAACTCTAACCCTAACTAACCTTACTGTCATGCACACTTGTCCTAATAAACTAACCTACACTGTAGCACTCAACACTTTGATGAACATTGTTACTCAGCTGATAGAGTTGTACCCTTCCTGATGACTTGTCGTACAGAACTTGTAAGTCGCTTTGGATAAAAGCGTCAGCTAAATTACTAAATGTAAATGTAAATACAGTACATACATGCATGCATACATACAGTACATACATACTTACAGTACATACATATATATATACAGCATACATAACACAGTACATACATACATACATACAGTACTACATATATATACAGCATACAACACAGTACATAGATACATACAGTACTACATACATACACAAAGTACATACACACAGTACATATATACATATATACATTCATACTGTACATAATATACATGCACACAGTACATACAATATTCCTTTATTGATCCCCTTGGGGATATTCAGGAAATACAGTACATACATACTGTACATACGGTACATATGCAATCAGTCAGGCAGCCATGTCCCGCCTCAAATGGTCCAGCACTCTGCAGCTAGGTTCCTTACCGGCACCAGAAAGAGAGAGCACATCACACCACTCCTAGCCTCCCTACACTGGCTCCCAGTCCCACTTAGAATAGATTTCAAAATCCTCCTCCTCACCTTCAAGGCACTATCGGGTGCAGCACCCCTATACATCACCGAGCTCATCACCCCCTACGCAGCACCCAGGTCACTAAGATCCTCCAACCAGGCTCGGCTGGTCCCCCCCCCCCCCCCCCCCCCCCCCCCGCACCAGACTCAAAAAGAGAAGCGATCGCTCCTTCAAGGCCGTAGCCCCCAAACTATGGAACCAGCTTCCCCTGGAGATTCGATCTGCCCCCCTCGCTGGAGACATTTAAGGCCCGTTTAAAAACCCACTTTTATTCCCTAGCCTTCGATTAATCCTGATTCTCCCACACCCTAACTCACACACTCCCATGCAATTTTATCCTGCCCCCTCCCTCTTGTATCTCTTCTTGTGCTCCTCTGTCCCCGGTGTGCTATACTGTA
>NW_028169749.1:0-3000 GCF_963971535.1 Notolepis coatsorum | reverse complement strand
CGTGTGTACGGAGGGAGAGGAAGCTGAGTCTGAGCCTCTCAGTTGTTGTTGCGTGTGTACGGAGGGAGAGGAAGCTGAGTTTGAGCATGATGAAGCAGAACTCACTCTTGATCCTCTCGGGTCCCGAGGAGAAGACAAACTCCACCGTGGCGTCCGACGGGAAGCGCTCGTCTGAGGAGGAGAGGAGGAAGACAGGCCGCGTCTTTAGCTGTTATCAAAGCAAATCAAATCAAATGTATCTGTAAGGCCCGACAAACACACGTTAATGTCCCCATGGGCCCGGACACGTCTTCTTTAAACAAGTCTATTATACTTCTTACACTAGTAGCTATATCCAATAGACTTCTTTTCCAAGATGGATGGATTTGACCGCTTTATTAAGACATTCATTCATCCATCCGTTCATCCTAATGCTGTATTTTGTCCAGTCTAGTGGTCTCTACAGAACAGCACTCTGTACGGGCCCTTCAGCTGGAAGCAATCTGTCATTCATTCGACAGAAGTGGAAAACCCCAAAGAGGAAACGGGCTTAACGGAGAACGAGTGGTTCATTATAGGGAGCGACACACCGAGGCTTCTATACCTTCCCCCTGGGGGATGGTTTGGGACACGCCCGCACCCACGCTCCGTCCCCTACTGCCCTCCGTGCCCACAGCGCCCCCCTGGGGGATGGTTTGGGACACGCCCCCGCCCCCACGCCTCCCTCCCCTACTGCCCTCCGTGTCCACCAGAGCGCCCCCTGGGGGATGGTTGGGACACGCCCGCTCCCACGCTCCGTCCCCTACTGCCCTCTGTGCCCAGAGCGCCCCCTGGGGGATGGTTTGGACACGCCCGCCCCCACGCCTCCCTCCCCCAGTGTCCAGAGAGCCGTCATTATGTCAATTACGCCCGTATGAGCATTAAGCTGCCGCTATTAAAAGGATTTAACGTTTCCTTTTTTTACTACAGTGTAAGGACTGTTCAGGGTGAGCTGCTAAATGACGCAGAACTCGCTGGATACGTTCCCACTGCGCTTGTCTCTCCCTCTCGTTCCCCGGAGACCTTATTACAGTAGAAGCCCTTAGAAGTCAGGCATTTACTGCTACTCTGCCACTACTTCACCACTCTGATTTTGTGACTCCTATTGTTCTCGACCCGGGCCAGATTTCACACCTCCACGGCTGGGGAGATTTTCATCTTACATTTTTATTCGTCCCAAATGTCCCAGCCCCATCCCGATTTCTTAGATTTTTTCTCACTGTTTATTTATCATGCATTGCAACACTAATATATGGTCAGTACGCCAAGTCAGACTGCCCATATAAAAATTATCTTGGGGTCTGAGGGCAGTAGCCCCGACCCCCTCCCTGGGGAAGCACTTAAATTAAGTACCAGCCCCCGAAAATTAACACCTGAGTGAGTTCTAAAGTGACATTGGAGTGGTAGATGAGTGGCAGTGGGACGTGATTCTCGAGGGCTTCTACTGTACATCGAGTAGTCGATACGGCGATACGTACTATTTAAAAGGATTTAACTCTTTCACTGACTGCATGTAAGACCGTTCTTCAGGGAGGTGAAACGAGGCCAGATTGAATCCACTCCTCAGGGTCAAGTGTAATTGGTTCCTGTAACCGAGCACAGAAACAGATGTTGCCGCTGTTGTAGAAGACGCTCTTAACCCTTCCACTACCACACACAGAAGGTTAACCCTGTCACTACCACACTACAGACGGTTAACCTTTCACTACCACACCACAGAAGGTTAACCCTCCCACTACCCACACCACAGAAGGTTAACCCTGTCACTACCAAACCACAGAAGGTTAACCGTGTCACTACCACACCACAGAAGGTTAACCCTGTCACTACCACACTACAGACGGTTAACCCTGTCACTACCACACCACAGAAGGTTAACCCTGTCACTACCACACCACAGACGTTAACCTTTCACTACCACACCACAGAAGGTTAACCCTTTCTGTAGTGTGGTAGTGAAAGGGACCCAACTCTCCCGGTTAACCGTCTGTAGTGTGGTAGTGAAAGGGTTACCGTCTGTATTTGGTAGTGAAAGGGTTAACCATCTGTAGTGTGGTAGTGAGAGGGTTAACCGTCTGTAGTGTGGTAGTGAGAGGGTTAACCGTCTGTATTTGGCGCAGTGAAAGGGTTAACCGTCTGTATGTGGTAGTGAAAGGGTTAACCGTCTGTAGTGTGGCAGTGAAAGGTTAACCTTCTGTAGTGTGGCTGTGTGAAAGGGTTAACCCTTTGTCGTGTGGCAGTGAAAGGGTTAACCTTCGGTATTGTCGCAAGTGAAAGGGTTAACTCTTTGTCGTGTGGCAGTGAAAGGGTTAACCGTCTGTATCATCGCAGTGAAAAGGGTTAACCCTTTGGTAGTGTGGTAGTGAAAGGGTCAACAAGAACGGAGTGTAGAGAGTCCCGCAGTACCAACGCAGGGTGTAGGGGGGACCGCTAGGGGGCGACAGTGGCTCGGGGGGGTACAGCAGTCGTCCGTAATCCGGAGGTTCCCGGTTTGATTCCCGTCTCCCGGGCAGCGTTTCGAAGGTCCTTGAGCAAGACACTTAACCCTCTAACTGGCTCCCGGCGATGAGCAGGACGGCACCTCGCACGGTCGCCTCCGCCGTCGGTGTGTGAATGTGTTGTGAGTGAACGGGTCAAATGTGAGGAGCAAGAATTGTAAAGCGCTTTGGACGAAAGCTGTTATAATAAATACAGGCGTTTATTTACCATGTTCCTGTTCACGGATGACGTGTGGCTCCCGGTAAAAACACCAAAACACCCTGAAATCCGCGACGGACGCCCCGACCCATGGACACCTTCAAAAACTGCTCTCAAAACACACCTCTTCACCGAGGCTTTCCCCTCATTAGTTAGTTTACATTAGATTAGGTTCATTATCCCTTACCTAGCCCTCACCCCCTCCTTTTCCCCCACCCCCCCTTTCCCGAGCCCTCTTGTGATTGTGAAGCGCCCTGGGGTTTCCTGAAAGGCGCTATAGAAATT
>NW_028169750.1:0-13316 GCF_963971535.1 Notolepis coatsorum | reverse complement strand
TGTCTGACTGAAGCAGCAGCTCTTTATAAAGTAACTTACTGTGTGTCTGACTGAAGCAGCTCTTTATAAAGTAACTTACTGTGTGTCTGACTGAAGCAGCAGCTCTTTATAAAGTAACTTACTGTGTGTCTGACTGAAGCAGCAGCTCTTTATAAAGTAACTTACTGTGTGTCTGACTGAAGCAGCTGCTCTTTATAAAGTAACTTACTGTGTGTCTGACTGAAGCAGCTCTTTATAAAGTAACTTACTGTGTGTCTGACTGAAGCAGCTCTTTATAAAGTAACTTACTGTGTGTCTGACTGAAGCAGCTCTTTATAAAGTAACTTACTGTGTGTCTGACTGAAGCAGCTCTTTATAAAGTAACTTACTGTGTGTCTGACTGAAGCAGCAGCTCTTTATAAAGTAACTTACTGTGTGTCTGACTGAAGCAGCTCTTTATAAAGTAACTTACTGTGTGTCTGACTGAAGCAGCTCTTTATAAAGTAACTTACTGTGTGTCTGACTGAAGCAGCTCTTTATAAAGTAACTTACTGTGTGTCTGACTGAAGCAGCTCTTTATAAAGTAACTTACTGTGTGTCTGACTGAAGCAGCTCTTTATAAAGTAACTTACTGTGTGTCTGACTGAAGCAGCTCTTTATAAAGTAACTTACTGTGTGTCTGACTGAAGCAGCTCTTTATAAAGTAACTTACTGTGTGTCTGACTGAAGCAGCTCTTTATAAAGTAACTTACTGTGTGTCTGACTGAAGCAGCTCTTTATAAAGTAACTTACTGTGTGTCTGACTGAAGCAGCTCTTTATAAAGTAACTTACTGTGTGTCTGACTGAAGCAGCTCTTTATAAAGTAACTTACTGTGTGTCTGACTGAAGCAGCTCTTTATAAAGTAACTTACTGTGTGTCTGACTGAAGCAGCTCTTTATAAAGTAACTTACTGTGTGTCTGACTGAAGCAGCTCTTTATAAAGTAACTTACTGTGTGTCTGACTGAAGCAGCTCTTTATAAAGTAACTTACTGTGTGTCTGACTGAAGCAGCTCTTTATAAAGTAACTTACTGTGTGTCTGACTGAAGCAGCTCTTTATAAAGTAACTTACTGTGTGTCTGACTGAAGCAGCTCTTTATAAAGTAACTTACTGTGTGTCTGACTGAAGCAGCTCTTTATAAAGTAACTTACTGTGTGTCTGACTGAAGCAGCTCTTTATAAAGTAACTTACTGTGTGTCTGACTGAAGCAGCTCTTTATAAAGTAACTTACTGTGTGTCTGACTGAAGCAGCTCTTTATAAAGTAACTTACTGTGTGTCTGACTGAAGCAGCTCTTTATAAAGTAACTTACTGTGTGTCTGACTGAAGCAGCTCTTTATAAAGTAACTTACTGTGTGTCTGACTGAAGCAGCAGCTCTTTATAAAGTAACTTACTGTGTGTCTGACTGAAGCAGCTCTTTATAAAGTAACTTACTGTGTGTCTGACTGAAGCAGCTCTTTATAAAGTAACTTACTGTGTGTCTGACTGAAGCAGCTCTTTATAAAGTAACTTACTGTGTGTCTGACTGAAGCAGCTCTTTATAAAGTAACTTACTGTGTGTCTGACTGAAGCAGCTCTTTATAAAGTAACTTACTGTGTGTCTGACTGAAGAAACACCTCTTTATAAAGTAACTTACTGTGTGTCTGACTGAAGCAGCTCTTTATAAAGTAACTTACTGTGTGTCTGACTGAAGCAGCTCTTTATAAAGTAACTTACTGTGTGTCTGACTGAAGCAGCTCTTTATAAAGTAACTTACTGTGTGTCTGACTGAAGCAGCTCTTTATAAAGTAACTTACTGTGTGTCTGACTGAAGCAGCTCTTTATAAAGTAACTTACTGTGTGTCTGACTGAAGCAGCTCTTTATAAAGTAACTTACTGTGTGTCTGACTGAAGCAGCAGCTCTTTATAAAGTAACTTACTGTGTGTCTGACTGAAGCAACTCTTTATAAAGTAACTTACTGTGTGTCTGACTGAAGCAGCTCTTTATAAAGTAACTTACTGTGTGTCTGACTGAAGCAGCTCTTTATAAAGTAACTTACTGTGTGTCTGACTGAAGCAGCTCTTTATAAAGTAACTTACTGTGTGTCTGACTGAAGCAGCTCTTTATAAAGTAACTTACTGTGTGTCGGACTGAAGCAGCTCTTTATAAAGTAACTTACTGTGTGTCTGACTGAAGCAGCTCTTTATAAAGTAACTTACTGTGTGTCTGACTGAAGCAGCTCTTTATAAAGTAACTTACTGTGTGTCTGACTGAAGCAGCTCTTTATAAAGTAACTTACTGTGTGTCTGACTGAAGCAGCTCTTTATAAAGTAACTTACTGTGTGTCTGACTGAAGCAGCTCTTTATAAAGTAACTTACTGTGTGTCTGACTGAAGCAGCTCTTTATAAAGTAACTTACTGTGTGTCTGACTGAAGAAACACCTCTTTATAAAGTAACTTACTGTGTGTCTGACTGAAGCAGCTCTTTATAAAGTAACTTACTGTGTGTCTGACTGAAGCAGCTCTTTATAAAGTAACTTACTGTGTGTCTGACTGAAGCAGCTCTTTATAAAGTAACTTACTGTGTGTCTGACTGAAGCAGCTCTTTATAAAGTAACTTACTGTGTGTCTGACTGAAGCAGCTCTTTATAAAGTAACTTACTGTGTGTCTGACTGAAGCAGCTCTTTATAAAGTAACTTACTGTGTGTCTGACTGAAGCAGCTCTTTATAAAGTAACTTACTGTGTGTCTGACTGAAGCAGCAGCTCTTTATAAAGTAACTTACTGTGTGTCTGACTGAAGCAGCTCTTTATAAAGTAACTTACTGTGTGTCTGACTGAAGCAGCTCTTTATAAAGTAACTTACTGTGTGTCTGACTGAAGCAGCAGCTCTTTATAAAGTAACTTACTGTGTGTCTGACTGAAGCAGCAGCTCTTTATAAAGTAACTTACTGTGTGTCTGACTGAAGCAGCTCTTTATAAAGTAACTTACTGTGTGTCTGACTGAAGCAGCTCTTTATAAAGTAACTTACTGTGTGTCTGACTGAAGCAGCTCTTTATAAAGTAACTTACTGTGTGTCTGACTGAAGCAGCTCTTTATAAAGTAACTTCCTGTGTGTCTGACTGAAGCAGCTCTTTATAAAGTAACTTACTGTGTGTCTGACTGAAGCAGCTCTTTATAAAGTAACTTACTGTGTGTCTGACTGAAGCAGCTCTTTATAAAGTAACTTACTGTGTGTCTGACTGAAGCAGCTCTTTATAAAGTAACTTACTGTGTGTCTGACTGAAGCAGCAGCTCTTTATAAAGTAACTTACTGTGTGTCTGACTGAAGCAGCTCTTTATAAAGTAACTTACTGTGTGTCTGACTGAAGCAGCTCTTTATAAAGTAACTTACTGTGTGTCTGACTGAAGCAGCTCTTTATAAAGTAACTTACTGTGTGTCTGACTGAAGCAGCAGCTCTTTATAAAGTAACTTACTGTGTGTCTGACTGAAGCAGCTCTTTATAAAGTAACTTACTGTGTGTCTGACTGAAGCAGCTCTTTATAAAGTAACTTAATGTGTGTCTGACTGAAGCAGCTCTTTATAAAGTAACTTACTGTGTGTCTGACTGAAGCAGCTCTTTATAAAGTAACTTACTGTGTGTCTGACTGAAGCAGCTCTTTATAAAGTAACTTACTGTGTGTCTGACTGAAGCAGCTCTTTATAAAGTAACTTACTGTGTGTCTGACTGAAGCAGCTCTTTATAAAGTAACTTACTGTGTGTCTGACTGAAGCAGCTCTTTATAAAGTAACTTACTGTGTGTCTGACTGAAGCAGCTCTTTATAAAGTAACTTACTGTGTGTCTGACTGAAGCAGCTCTTTATAAAGTAACTTACTGTGTGTCTGACTGAAGCAGCTCTTTATAAAGTAACTTACTGTGTGTCTGACTGAAGCAGCTCTTTATAAAGTAACTTACTGTGTGTCTGACTGAAGCAGCTCTTTATAAAGTAACTTACTGTGTGTCTGACTGAAGCAGCAGCTCTTTATAAAGTAACTTACTGTGTGTCTGACTGAAGCAGCTCTTTATAAAGTAACTTACTGTGTGTCTGACTGAAGCAGCTCTTTATAAAGTAACTTACTGTGTGTCTGACTGAAGCAGCAGCTCTTTATAAAGTAACTTACTGTGTGTCTGACTGAAGCAGCTGCTCTTTATAAAGTAACTTACTGTGTGTCTGACTGAAGCAGCTCTTTATAAAGTAACTTACTGTGTGTCTGACTGAAGCAGCTCTTTATAAAGTAACTTACTGTGTGTCTGACTGAAGCAGCTCTTTATAAAGTAACTTACTGTGTGTCTGACTGAAGCAGCTCTTTATAAAGTAACTTACTGTGTGTCTGACTGAAGCAGCAGCTCTTTATAAAGTAACTTACTGTGTGTCTGACTGAAGCAGCTCTTTATAAAGTAACTTACTGTGTGTCTGACTGAAGCAGCTCTTTATAAAGTAACTTACTGTGTGTCTGACTGAAGCAGCTCTTTATAAAGTAACTTACTGTGTGTCTGACTGAAGCAGCTCTTTATAAAGTAACTTACTGTGTGTCTGACTGAAGCAGCTCTTTATAAAGTAACTTAATGTGTGTCTGACTGAAGCAGCTCTTTATAAAGTAACTTACTGTGTGTCTGACTGAAGCAGCTCTTTATAAAGTAACTTACTGTGTGTCTGACTGAAGCAGCTCTTTATAAAGTAACTTACTGTGTGTCTGACTGAAGCAGCTCTTTATAAAGTAACTTACTGTGTGTCTGACTGAAGAAACACCTCTTTATAAAGTAACTTACTGTGTGTCTGACTGAAGCAGCTCTTTATAAAGTAACTTACTGTGTGTCTGACTGAAGCAGCTCTTTATAAAGTAACTTACTGTGTGTCTGACTGAAGCAGCTCTTTATAAAGTAACTTACTGTGTGTCTGACTGAAGCAGCTCTTTATAAAGTGACTTACTGTGTGTCTGACTGAAGCAGCTCTTTATAAAGTAACTTACTGTGTGTCTGACTGAAGCAGCTCTTTATAAAGTAACTTACTGTGTGTCTGACTGAAGCAGCTCTTTATAAAGTAACTTACTGTGTGTCTGACTGAAGCAGCTCTTTATAAAGTAACTTACTGTGTGTCTGACTGAAGCAGCTCTTTATAAAGTAACTTACTGTGTGTCTGACTGAAGCAGCTCTTTATAAAGTAACTTACTGTGTGTCTGACTGAAGAAACACCTCTTTATAAAGTAACTTACTGTGTGTCTGACTGAAGCAGCTCTTTATAAAGTAACTTACTGTGTGTCTGACTGAAGCAGCTCTTTATAAAGTAACTTACTGTGTGTCTGACTGAAGCAGCAGCTCTTTATAAAGTAACTTACTGTGTGTCTGACTGAAGCAGCTCTTTATAAAGTAACTTACTGTGTGTCTGACTGAAGCAGCAGCTCTTTATAAAGTAACTTACTGTGTGTCTGACTGAAGCAGCTCTTTATAAAGTAACTTACTGTGTGTCTGACTGAAGCAGCTCTTTATAAAGTAACTTACTGTGTGTCTGACTGAAGCAGCTCTTTATAAAGTAACTTACTGTGTGTCTGACTGAAGCAGCTCTTTATAAAGTAACTTACTGTGTGTCTGACTGAAGCAGCTCTTTATAAAGTAACTTACTGTGTGTCTGAGTGAAGCAGCTCTTTATAAAGTAACTTACTGTGTGTCTGACTGAAGCAGCTCTTTATAAAGTAACTTACTGTGTGTCTGACTGAAGCAGCTCTTTATAAAGTAACTTACTGTGTGTCTGACTGAAGCAGCTCTTTATAAAGTAACTTACTGTGTGTCTGACTGAAGCAGCTCTTTATAAAGTAACTTACTGTGTGTCTGACTGTAGCAGCTCTTTATAAAGTAACTTACTGTGTGTCTGACTGAAACACCTCTTTATAAAGTAACTTACTGTGTGTCTGACTGAAGCAGCTCTTTATAAAGTAACTTACTGTGTGTCTGACTGAAGCAGCTCTTTATAAAGTAACTTACTGTGTGTCTGACTGAAGCAGCTCTTTATAAAGTAACTTACTGTGTGTCTGACTGAAGCAGCTCTTTATAAAGTAACTTACTGTGTGTCTGACTGAAGCAGCTCTTTATAAAGTAACTTACTGTGTGTCTGACTGAAGCAGCTCTTTATAAAGTAACTTACTGTGTGTCTGACTGAAGCAGCTCTTTATAAAGTAACTTACTGTGTGTCTGACTGAAGCAGCTCTTTATAAAGTAACTTACTGTGTGTCTGACTGAAGCAGCTCTTTATAAAGTAACTTACTGTGTGTCTGACTGAAGCAGCTCTTTATAAAGTAACTTACTGTGTGTCTGACTGAAGCAGCTCTTTATAAAGTAACTTACTGTGTGTCTGACTGAAGCAGCTCTTTATAAAGTAACTTACTGTGTGTCTGACTGAAGCAGCTCTTTATAAAGTAACTTACTGTGTGTCTGACTGAAGCAGCTCTTTATAAAGTAACTTACTGTGTATCTGACTGAAGCAGCTCTTTATAAAGTAACTTACTGTGTGTCTGACTGAAGCAGCTCTTTATAAAGTAACTTACTGTGTGTCTGACTGAAGCAGCTCTTTATAAAGTAACTTACTGTGTGTCTGACTGAAGAAACACCTCTTTATAAAGTAACTTACTGTGTGTCTGACTGAAGCAGTTCTTTATAAAGTAACTTACTGTGTGTCTGACTGAAGCAGCTCTTTATAAAGTAACTTACTGTGTGTCTGACTGAAGCAGCAGCTCTTTATAAAGTAACTTACTGTGTGTCTGACTGAAGCAGCTCTTTATAAAGTAACTTACTGTGTGTCTGATTGAAGCAGCTCTTTATAAAGTAACTTACTGTGTGTCTGACTGAAGCAGCTCTTTATAAAGTAACTTACTGTGTGTCTGACTGAAGCAGCTCTTTATAAAGTAACTTACTGTGTGTCTGACTGAAGCAGCTCTTTATAAAGTAACTTACTGTGTGTCTGACTGAAGCAGCTCTTTATAAAGTAACTTACTGTGTGTCTGACTGAAGCAGCTCTTTATAAAGTAACTTACTGTGTGTCTGACTGAAGCAGCTCTTTATAAAGTAACTTACTGTGTGTCTGACTGAAGCAGCTCTTTATAAAGTAACTTACTGTGTGTCTGACTGAAGCAGCTCTTTATAAAGTAACTTACTGTGTGTCTGACTGAAGCAGCTCTTTATAAAGTAACTCACTGTGTGTCTGACTGAAGCAGCTCTTTATAAAGTAACTTACTGTGTGTCTGACTGAAGCAGCAGCTCTTTATAAAGTAACTTACTGTGTGTCTGACTGAAGAAACACCTCTTTATAAAGTAACTTACTGTGTGTCTGACTGAAGCAGCTCTTTATAAAGTAACTTACTGTGTGTCTGACTGAAGCAGCTCTTTATAAAGTAACTTACTGTGTGTCTGACTGAAGCAGCTCTTTATAAAGTAACTTACTGTGTGTCTGACTGAAGCAGCTCTTTATAAAGTAACTTACTGTGTGTCTGACTGAAGCAGCTCTTTATAAAGTAACTTACTGTGTGTCTGACTGAAGCAGCTCTTTATAAAGTAACTTACTGTGTGTCTGACTGTAACTCTGCAGGTTCATGTAGTCCATGTTGGTCAGGTGGTCTTCACTCTGCGACGGGCTCAGGTCGTAGGCCACGCCCCCACCGGACATGGACGGAGAGAGGGAGGAGGAGATGGAGGAGGGCAGCGCAGGGGAGAGGGCGGAGGCGGGGGAGATGGTGGTGTAGTCCAGGGTGGTGTAGGGCTTCATGTCCAGGGAGTGGGAGCTGTCGTCCAGCTCGGACAGGTCCACGGCGGACAGGCTGAAACCCACGGGCCAGGCTAGGAGCTGCTGGGTATCTACCATGGCTGCTGGCGAGACATAATAACAATACAAATAATAATTAAAGGTGCTATAGATAACATTCAGCCACTAGATGGTGTATATAGATAACATTCAGCCACTAGATGGTGCTATAGATAACATTCAGCCACTAGATGTCGCACTAGAGCACCAGCATGTAATTGATCCAATCCTGTACATTCCACGTGGGGAAATGGGAAGTAGGGAAGGGATACTTGCATGCAACATGTAAACAACAATATACATTTTGGACCCGCCAACATTTCTAAATTATAAATTCATTAATCAATCATTATTGGGGGGGGGGGGGGAGCAATACTTTTATTCTGCACCTTTCTAAAAGCATGTGGATGTATTTTTTTGGGGAGCGAAATGATTACTTTACATACAAATGTTATCTATAGTAACTTTTACTTTATACGGTTTAAACTTGACAACATAAACATTCCAAATGGACCGACGTTTATTTCATGTTGCAGTGTTTGCTAACATCAGTAGCTAACAGGAAATAAACTTGGGTCACAAGCTGTTCCCCTAACAACACAAGCTGTTCCCTAACAACACAAGCTGTTCCCCTAACAACACAAGCTGTTCCCCTAACAACACAAGCTGTTCCCTAACAACACAAGCTGTTCCCTAACAACACAAGCTGTCCCCTAACAACACAAGCTGTTCCCTAACAACACAAGCTGTTCCCCTAACAACACAAGCTGTTCCCCTAACAACACAAGCTGTTCCCTAACAACACAAGCTGTTCCCCTAACAACACAAGCTGTTCCCTAACAACACAAGCTGTTCTCTAACAACACAAGCTGTTCCCCTAACAACACAAGCTGTTCCCTAACAACACAAGCTGTTCCCTAACAACACAAGCTGTTCCCTAACAACACAAGCTGTTCCCTAGCAACACAAGCTGTTCCCCTAACAACACAAGCTGTTCCCCTAACAACACAAGCTGTTCCCCTAACAACACAAGCTGTTCCCCTAACAACACAAGCTGTTCCCCTAACAACACAAGCTGTTCCCCTAACAACACAAGCTGTTCCCCTAACAACACAAGCTGTTCCCCTAACAACACAAGCTGTTCCCTAACAACACAAGCTGTTCCCCTAACAACACAAGCTGTTCTCTAACAACACAAACTGTTCCCTAACAACACAAGCTGTTCCCCTAACAACACAAGCTGTTCCCCTAACAACACAAGCTGTTCCCTAACAACACAAGCTGTTCCCCTAGCAACACAAGCTGTTCCCCTAACAACACAAGCTGTTCCCCTAACAACACAAGCTGTTCCCTAGCAACACAAGCTGTTCCCCTAGCAACACAAGCTGTTCCCCTAACAACACAAGCTGTTCCCTAACAACACAAGCTGTTCTCTAACAACACAAGCTGTTCCCTAACAACACAAGCTGTTCTCTAACAACACAAGCTGTTCCCCTAACAACACAAGCTGTTCTCTAACAACACAAGCTGTTCCCCTAACAACACAACCTGTTCCCCTAACAACACAAGCTGTTCTCTAACAACACAAGCTGTTCCCCTAACAACACAAGCTGTTCCCCTAACAACACAAGCTGTTCTCTAACAACACAAGCTGTTCCCCTAACAACACAAGCTGTTCTCTAACAACACAAGCTGTTCCCCTAACAACACAAGCTGTTCCCCTAACAACACAAGCTGTTCCCCTAACAACACAAGCTGTTCCCCTAACAACACAAGCTGTTCCCCTAACAACACAAGCTGTTCCCCTAGCAACACAAGCTGTTCCCCTAACAACACAAGCTGTTCCCCTAGCAACACAAGCTGTTCCCTAACAACACAAGCTGTTCCCTAACAACACAAGCTGTTCCCCTAACAACACAAGCTGTTCCCTAACAACACAAGCTGTTCCCCTAACAACACAAGCTGTTCCCCTAACAACACAAGCTGTTCCCTAACAACACAAGCTGTTCCCCTAGCAACACAAGCTGTTCCCCTAACAACACAAGCTGTTCCCCTAACAACACAAGCTGTTCCCTAACAACACAAGCTGTTCCCCTAGCAACGGAATTCCACTGAAATCGTCGGCTCAACTTTACAAAACAATGTGCTTTACATGATGAATCATAATACATAAAAAAAGGCCTGTAAGTAAATTAACAAAAATGTAAGTTTTTAACACTTTGGCTGCCTAAGGTTAAATTCATGATATACCAGATTGCCAGCGCTATTTGTCTATGGAGAAAGTCCCCTTCTTTGCAGGGCTATAACTTTTTAAATTCTATTGCTACATTGCCATTATTAGGGCCCATTCAAAGTCCTATATGTATTGTTCATTGTGTAGCAACGTTACACTTTTTCATTCACATATTCATAGTAAAGTATTGTCTAATGTATAAGTATGTTTTCATCTCTTTCTGCAGCTTTCTCCAGAACGTGATCTATAGCCCCAAATGCATTATATTGATGATGAAATACAGTTTGATGGCAATCAGCGCGATATAAAAAATTCCAACTAGACGTACTTCTAGAAGTTACTACACGTCATCTGATGTTGACCGGATGGGCTAGGGGGCGTTTATAATTCCGTGGGCAGCGTTATACCAATCATCTAATGTGGGTCAAATGTTGATAATAGCAGTTAGTATCGAAGACGGTAACGTTACACGCTGAAACTCACCCCAGTCTCCGCGCGCCGTTGGGCGATCATCGTAGAGTAGAAATCTTATCATTATGGGATATATTTTTACCCGGTCCATCTCCAGCTTGTATAATGGTATATACGTCCAAATCATGTTGTTTATCGAGTTATTGCCAATCGATCACCGTGTAGCGTGACGAGCCAGAGTCCCATGACCTATAGCGAGCGCCCGGAAGTACTACGGACGTCTAGCACAACCTCTATGGCACATCATGTTTGGCGATTGCGCCGATCGGCCGCCAGATGGCGCTCCTGAACCGCCAGAGAGCTCAGTGGGTCCTGCTGGTGGATCTCAGGCCAGCGGAGGGGACATATGAATCCGATCGCAGATTTTTGAAATATTGATATAAGGACGACGTAACGCGTCCTCCGGCAACTTTAGCATGGCCAGCAAAGACGTCTAAAGACGGTTCCCGGCACCCAAAGTGTTAAGAGAGACCTAAAATAATACCTACTATTCAGGTATAGACTAGCCTACAGTACATCTGAAACATATATCAAATTGTTATTGACATCACAATATGAGTAAACAGGATATCTGTAGCATGTAGTGGTTGCACGTTTCTGAGGATAAATATAATAAAGGAAAGAATGTGTGAATCAAATCAAATGTATTTGTATAGCCCGAGATCACATGGAATAGCCCCCATGGGCTGTACAAGTCTTCTTGTACAAGTCAAGAAGAAACATTACAATAGATCAAAAACAAGAAGAAACCACCATGAAATCCACATATGCGACACTCCCAGACTTTCCCCCAATGAAGACGAGGAACGACTCACTAAAAACCTGGCAATAGGAGAAAAAAAAAGCACCACCGGCGGCGTGGAGGAGAGACCCCTCAGATGGGATGTTCAAAGGGGGGATCCCCCAACTGGAGGTTGTGATGATATAGTGATGCTGTGGATGATCGATGGATGGAGAATAGAACAGGCGAATAATTGGAATATATGTACATGCATAGTAAGGACAAAGGGTTAACCCTTTCACAACCACACTACAGACGGTTAACCCTTTCACTACCACACTACCTAAGGTTAACCCTTTCACTACCACACTACAGACGGTTAACCCTTTCACTACCACACTACAGACGGTTAACCCTTTCACTACCACACTACAGAAGGTTAACCTTTCACTACCACACTACAGAAGGTTAACCCTTTCACATCCACACTACAGAAGGTTAACCTTTAACTACCACATTACAGAAGGTTAACCTTTTCACTACCAACTACAGACGGTTAACCTTTTCACTGCGACAATACAGAATGTTAACCCTTTCACTACCATGCTACATACGGTTAACCCTTTCACTACCACACTACATAAGGTTAACCCTTTCACTACCACACTACAGATGGTTAACCCTTTCACTACCACACTACAGAAGGTTAACCCTTTCACTATCACACTACAGACGGTTAACCTTTCACTACCACACTACAGAAGGTTAACCCTTTCACAACCACACTACAGACGGTTAACCTTTCACTACCACACTACAGAAGGTTAACCTTTCACTAACGGTCTGTAGTGTGGTAGTGAAAAAGTTCAAATAAACAGAGCTAGGAACAACAACAACGACATAGGAGCTGAGGGTAGAGAAGGAGAAGAGTCTGCACACGTGTATCGCAGGTCCATATAATACAGAGACAAAAGGGAAACAGGAAGCCCACCTGGAGATGATGTAATGCAGTTACACGTAGCCTACATTAGTAACATGTATAATGTCAAACATATTTAACTGATTAGTATTTTATCTAAAGAAAGAAAAGAAAAGAAAGTAGTATAATGTATAATAAACTATATAATTTCTAAACAGAAATTATTGCAAGACTTAATAAAGACTTCTAAAGGTTCCCACTATAGCTGATGGGAAATGTTTTCCCACAATGCATTACTGAAACAGTGTTTTGGATTCTGTGACCAGGAAGTGCAGAATCTAAACTTAAAGGTCCCACATTTTGAGATCTTTTCAACAATTCTTGAATCCTTGTGTTTGTTTTTGTTTTGTTTTTCAAAGAAATGCTATAAATATAATTTAAATGATTTAATTTCCAGCACCTCGTTCTTAGTTTTTTGGTGGACGAAGCACACGTTTACAGAAGGTAGGTTCCTGGCTCCAAAACGGATTCATTGAAGGTAATGTATCGCTCGTATTGGTGTGACGTCACAAAAAGACTTGTTGGATAAACCCGATTCTGAAACCACCTGAACACCATGTGGTTTATTATGTTGTTGTTCTGTATCATTAGTGGCTTAGCTTGGCATCACACTGCACTATCTCGCGTACGTGCACGCGTACTGAATAAACCACAAATGTACCTCTAATACCAGTATTAGTCTGACCACACCCCTCATCAGCTTACCTTCATAAGCAGGTGTGTGGTCACCTGCTCTCCTCCTTCTCGCTTTCACCACAAGGAAGAAGTGCCTCGGTAGATCCCCACACTTGACACCATGATGGAAGAAATTGGATTAGGAACAGCTTTGGGAAACAAGGATACGTTGACATCATATCTTTATTTTCTCTCTCACTATTTTTCGAGAAAATACGGCGATATTGTCTTCGTACTGGAGTGTCTAGAAGATGATGATCATTCTAAAAACCCTCCACCGGTTTTCGTATTGGGAGCACGCCGCTGCATGCTTCTCAACTGCAGTTCCTTGCTGTGTTTGTTGGGGTGAAACCTGTCAGGCCACAGCTGAACTGTCGGACATGCCGCTGTTGTGAGGAGCGGTGC
>NW_028169751.1:24983-52581 GCF_963971535.1 Notolepis coatsorum | reverse complement strand
GGCCGCGTCTCTCTCTCTCTCCGCCGTGTGTCAATTGTTTCCGTTAGCATCGATAGCGGCATCCATCATCGTGCGTTTTAATGTTTCAAGGTGATCCTTAGCAGCTCACATTCAGAATGGGGGTCAGAGCGGGAATTCACAAACACCTCCAGTGGGCGTGAATTAATTCCTTAAAAAAGGCGGAAGAGCGTCTCTTTTTGCTCTCTCACTCAATCAACGCCACACACCCGTGCCTTTTCTTGACTGGCGTAAATCTAAGGGGCCCTGTTAAAGGTGCTGTAAAGTGGTGTTTTCTTTGTTCAAATACGTGGCCTACATGTTCAAATAATAGCTCTACATGCTGACGGCCATCGCTGATATACTGTAGAGTGTTCGGTCAGTGACATGGGTCGTCTCCCAGTCCCCGCCCCCCCCCCCCCCCCCCCCCCCCCCCCCCCCACTCTGCAGTAAACACAAAAGACACACTCTCTCTCTCCTGATTGTGGGAAGGGATACCAGAATGTGTATTTTCTGTTACTGCAGAGCGGAGAGACCCATGTTACTGACCAAACACTCTATTTGCATTTTGTACTTTAGTTTTGTATATTGTATATAAAAATATTATGTTGTATAGTGTTTGGTCTTTTTTTCTTTACCGTACTGTACCTTATAATATGACAAATAAAACAAAACTTGAAACATATAAATGAAACATCACGATAAAAATGTAAAGCACCTCACCCAGACCCACCGCCCCCCCCCCCACCCCCCCCCCCTACACCCATCGCCGTGGCGACTCCCCCATCCCAGCTGTAGATGTAGATTGGGTACCACTCCGTCGCCTCCTGCACACACACACACACGCGCGCGGGCACGGTGCCCTTGAGGAAGATGCGCTCTCATTACAGACGGGCAGGACGCTGGAGACTCTCGCTCTGAAAATTAGATATGCGTATTAAAGGTGATGGATAAATGAATTATGTTTTAATTGGTCTGTTATTATCAGTGGTTGATTGGATTGTCCTTTGCAGGTTATTGATCTTGGGGCTGAGGGTGATTAAGAAAAGGAGCGGGAGGTGATACAGGGGGGGGGGGGGGGGGGGGGGGTTCCGATTGAGTACGGAGGGTCGAGGGACAAGACGACGACGCCTTATTGGTTTATGAAGGTGATCTGAACAGTAACTCGATGTCCTCGTCAGACTTCCCTCTATATTATACCAGAGAGACACTTCAATTGGTTTCAATTGATATTTTGAGTCGAGGATCACAGATCGGATCTGACGGCCGAAGTCCAAAAAAATCCTTCGGGACCAATAACAGTGTATAATAAATAGCATTTTGCCCACTACACATCGGGTCGGACCATGTGGCTGCTGTGGAGTCAGAGGTGACATCTCGCTGTGCCTGGAGGCTAAAGGTCTGCCTGTACAGACTGCCTGCCTGAGTCACATTTCCTGCTCCCGTGAACACAGTCTGTGCACCCCTCGGCAAGGCTACCATCATATCAACCGCGCCCTGTCCGTGGTCCTGACACACACTCACAAGGCTACCGTATCAACCGTGGCGCCCTGTCCGTGGTCCTGACACACACTCACAATAACTGGAAACCTAGGGGTCCCTCTCTCATTTGGATCATAATGTGCTTATTACTATTACTAAAAAAAAACTCCTTCATTCCTAATGGCATTAAGGCATTAAATTAATCTTGCACTCGTTAGACCCCTTGTTGATGTCTATATTGTATTCCTACGTTCTCTGCACGTCGTTGTTGAGTTGAGTTGAGTTTATTTTATCTCGAACAATCAACCATATAAAAACACAATACAAATGATAAACTAAAGAAACAAATTTAAAATGAAATCTTACATTCTTCATTAAATGATAAACAAATGAGTTCGAGAAGGAGCAGAAGGAAGCAAAATGCTTATCTAGTCCTGCCCCTTTCTCACAATATCATACATAAACAAAATCTCTTACAAACCTAAAATAAAATGCACTTATCCATCACAGATGCATGTATCTGTATAACGTATCTCCTACTCATCGTTGATGTTGTTGAACACTAGAGTCCTTTCTCGTTGCCATTCTCAGTTTCGGAGTTGTTGGACTTTTGATGGAGCTAGGCTAGCTGATCCCTACTGCTTCCAGCCCTTGTGCTAAGCTAGGCTAGCTGATCCCTACTGCTTCCAGTCCTTGTGCTAAGCTAGGCTAGCTGCTCCCTACTGCTTCCAGTCCTTGTGCTAAGCTAGGCTAGCTGCTCCCTACTGCTTCCAGCCCTTGTGCTAAGCTAGGCTAGCTGCTCCCTACTGCTTCCAGCCCTTGTGCTAAGCTAGGCTAGCTGCTCCCTACTGCTTCCAGTCCCTGTGCTAAGCTAGGCTAGCTGCTCCCTACTGCTTCCAGTCCTTGTGCTAAGCTAGGCTAGCTGCTCCCTACTGCTTCCAGTCCTTGTGCTAAGCTAGGCTAGCATGCACATGGACCTTTCTCTGGGGCTACTGGACACACAGAGATGGAACAGATATCAACCTTCATGTCTTCATGGCTCAGGAGGTAGAGCGGTCCTGGTTAGATTCCGGCCGAGCGGCAAAGCAGTCCATAGAGGGCATTAGGGCGTTCATGGATATATCCTTGGGTAAAATAGTTCATTTATTAACGTTTATTCAACATAATAATAATAATAATAATAATAATAATAATAATAATAATAATAATAATAATAATAATAATAATAATAATAATAATAATAATAATAATAATAATAATAATAATAATAATAATAATAATAATAATAATAATAATAATAATAATAATAATAATAATAATAATAATAATAATAATAATAATAATAATAATAATAATAATAATAATAATAATAATAATAATAATAATAATAATAATAATAATAATAATAATAATAATAATAATAATAATAATAATAATAATAATAATAATAATAATAATAATAATAATAATAATAATAATAATAATAATAACAATACATTTAATTTGTAGTGCACTTTACATTTGGAACCAAATCTCAAAGTGCTAAGGTTTGACATCAATACAACCGACGTCAAAACTGTCCGCTTGCTAATGCCATTAGGGAAAGTATTCACGCCTCCCGATGAGCAAGTTGGAACCTTGCACTGTCGGCGTGTGAATGTCTGAGTGAATGCATGAATATGAAGCATAAGTTGTGCTTTGGATAAATTAGATCGGATATCAATGCAGTCCATTTACCTTTTAAACACCAATCAACAGCAGGTAAGTAAACGGGGCTAGGGGTCCAACATTATGAATGACCCTTTAAGCAATTCTCTTGTCTTCTCTGGTTTCATGTTTGATGTATTCAACAACTTCCTGCTATATTTGCATATGAAGTCACGGCCTATTCAACTGACAAATCATTTGTGAACCCTGTGGAGATGAGAGACAACAAACGACTTCCTCTGAGAAAGAAAGCAGAGGTTTCTACACTGTTTCAGAGAAAGTGGTTTGAAGCAATACCCCTGCCAAGTTGTTGCTACCAGGCATTGTTTAACAGAAACAGGTTTACAGTAATAACCCCCCCCCCCAAGGTGAAGGACTTATGTGGAGGAACCAAACAATACCGGAAAAGAGTAATTGGTTCACTGTGCAAACAATACAGGAACAGACCTGTGTTTGCTTTTTCAGCACAAGGCTTGAATTTCTTGTATTCTTAAAAGCAATACATAGATAGATTGATCGATAGATATGTTATTGTCATCATGCAGCACGAGCACAGTGCAACGGAAACACGTTTGGTATCCAACCAGAGTGCAAATGTAACAGTAAAGTGCAATAGTAATATACAATGTGCAGGTGATTAAACTGGGTATAAAAATATATAAATTAGTACTACTGAGTAATAGTGCTAATCAGATGTTTGTACAGAGTGTGTACTGTGTACAGTGATACAGGTATAAAGACACTATGGTAGTTAGTAAGTCATACTGGCCAGCAGTGTAATTAGTAAAAGTAGGTAAGGGATATGTACAGAGATATAGTATCTACAGATATGTAAAAAGGATCATATGCAGGTACTGTACAAACAGATATGTATATATATATATATATATATATATATATATATATATATATATATATATATATATATATATATATATATATATATATATATATATATATATATATATATATATATATATATATATATATATATATATATATATATATATATATATATATAATATATAGATAGATAGATAGACAGACAGACAGACAGACAGACAGACAGACAGACAGACAGACAGACAGACAGACAGACAGACAGACAGACAGACAGACAGACAGACAGACAGACAGACAGACAGACAGACAGACAGACAGACAGACAGACAGACAGACAGACAGACAGACAGACAGACAGACAGACAGACAGACAGACAGACAGACAGACAGACAGACAGACAGACAGACAGACAGACAGACAGACAGACAGACAGACAGACAGACAGACAGACAGACAGACAGACAGACAGAGAAAGTGAGTGGCGACAAAAAAGAAGAGTCGTACTCATCGTCAGTTGAGTTTCTAACCCTCTCGCGGTCAACGCGGTCAGGACGGTCACGCGGGCGAGCCGCTGCGGTTCTATTCGAAGGTGAGGACGAGGGGGGAGGAGGGCGGGGGAGAGAGAGAGAGAGCGACTAGAAAAATAATTAAAAGTGCCCTTATCATCCCTGTTCTCTGCATGCCGGGCGGCAGAGGCATTAAATGTCACCGTGGAGGGAGGCTCCGCTTTGAAACATACCGTGTCGTTCCCGCTTGTGAATCTATTTATTGGTCCGCTTCTCTCGTCCACGATATGCCGAGCAATCTTTTCCATAAACACGTCGTACGCGGTGGACCTTCGGTAAATTTTTTGTGTCATTTTTTCTATGCAATGTGTGGTTTTTTCAGCAAACTTGTTTTTTTAGAAACTGATTTTCTAAAAGAAATAAAAGACCATAGCTGCTGTCTGGGTTTTAAAACCCCAGCCTCTCTTTTTTTCTTTTTTTACCTGAGTTGAAAGTTCACCTGGTTCTCGATGTTGTGGGAGATAATAACGGGGATGTTTTTTCTGGGCGTCTGCCAGACAGCGTTGTGGGCATAATGAAGCTTCAGGTGTGCATGAATTCAATTGTGGTGATGTGATTCATATCTATCCACATCTCTGTACATACCTGCATAACGATCCTTTTTACAAAGTCTATAGATGCTATATATCTATAGGTGTACATGTCCCCTACCTACTCTAACCTTACTTTTGACCTAGTTACGCTGCTGGCCAGTATGACTGATTGATTGATTGATTGATTGATTGATTGATTGATTGATTGATTGATTGATTGATTTATTTATTGATTGATTGATTGATTGATTGATTGATTGATTGATTGAAACGTTGTCTTGTTTGTATGTCTTGTATGTCATAAATGTCCTGAAAATTAAGGACTTTTTATTTATTTATTATTAAGAGTCAGACAGTCCTAACAGTGTTTATTATTAACAGTCAGATAGTCCTAACAGTGTTTATTATTAAGAGTCAGACAGTCCTAACAGTGTTTATTATTAAGAGTCAGACAGTCCTAACAGTGTTTATTATTAAGAGTCAGATAGTCCTAACAGTGTTTATTATTAAGAGTCAGACAGTCCTAACAGTGTTTATTATTAAGAGTCAGATAGTCCTAACAGTGTTTATTATTAAGAGTCAGACAGTCCTAACAGTGTTTATTATTAAGAGTCAGACAGTCCTAACAGTGTTTATTATTAAGAGTCAGACAGTCCTAACAGTGTTTATTATTAAGAGTCAGACAGTCCTAACAGTGTTTATTATTAAGAGTCAGACAGTCCTAACATTGTTTATTATTAAGAGTCAGACAGTCCTAACAGTGTTTATTATTAAGAGTCAGACAGTCCTAACAGTGTTTATTATTAAGAGTCAGACAGTCCTAACAGTGTTTATTATTAAGAGTCAGACAGTCCTAACATTGTTTATTATTAAGAGTCAGACAGTCCTAACAGTGTTTATTATTAAGAGTCAGACAGTCCTAACAGTGTTTATTATTAAGAGTCAGATAGTCCTCAGGTTCAAGTTCACACACACACATACACACACTTCCAAATGTCAGCCTCCTATATGGCACAAACCATGGACGCTAGAAGGTGGGGACACTTTTGTGGATCAACCAACCAACCAACCAACAAACAGAACGAGCTATAGAGTAATGTGGACGAAGCCATACATTGCACGAGTCCCCTCCGGTACTCGAGGTAGCAGCCATCGCATCTTTTCACCTGCACAGCGCGATCTTTCAGCGTCAGGGGTCTGCGCTTTGGAGGGACGCCACCCCCGTCGCTTCCTGATTCTACTGCGCAGGCGCACCAACCGACTTTTAGGAGTCGCTGTCCACAATGTCCGATCCCCACCCATCAGTTTCCCACCCCCTAATACTGCCAAATATATTAGTACGAACGACCAGCCAAACTGAAAGCAATGTGGAGAGCTGGGCTCGAACCCAGCATCTCCAGCATTGGTGGTGAGCGCCTTGCCCACTGCACCACCTAGCCGCCCAACTAGTTTCTCTTTCAAGCCTTCAACTCAACTGTAACCTGAACATATGGTGTGAAAATAATGTGCTTTCTATTATGCTTGAGACCAATTCTCTACCGCAATGTAAGCAGTCTGTTTAATAAATAATTGCCAAGTCCAAACCAGCCTCTGCGGTAACTGGCACGATCGTGAAGTTGTCCCTGAAAAAGTAAACTCAAGAGCAAGAGCGGCCGGCAGGTAATCGGAAGGTTCCCGGTTCGATTCCAACTCCTCCCGGCAGCGCGTCAAAGTGTCCTCGAACAAGACACTTAAAGGAACACGCCAACTTTTTGGGAACCTACTTCCAGTGAATGACGCTAAGCTAGGCAAACTGTGTGGGTCTTCCTACTCCTACTGCATGCACAGAAGAAGAGGGGAGGACGCAACCCTCTTTGCGCCGCCCCTGTGCCTCAAATAGATCCGCTATCAGCTCTATCTTTAATCTTTCATAATTTTCAGTTGCTATCGCTATCAGCTCTATCTTTAATTTTTCTAAATGTTCAGTTGTTATTGCATGCACTCATCTGTGTTTCACTACACACATGAGTGCATGCTTACCAACTGTCAGTCTGCAACACTACTATCACCGACATCTAAGAAGGGAGATCCCCCCTTGAATGGCCCTTCTAAGGTTTCTCTCCTCCACACTGCCTGTGGTGCCTTTCTTCCTATTGTTAGGTTTTAGTGAGTTTTTCCTTACCTTCGCGTGGGGTATGTCTGGGAGTGTTTGCATTCACTAATTTATTTTGCATTTATTTTAAATTTGTTGGACCTTATGGTGTTCTTGTTTTGTTCTTGACTTATTGTTATGTTTCTTCTTGACTTGTTTAAAGAAGACGTGTCCGGCCCATGCGGACATTAACGTGTGTTGTCCGGCCTTACAAATACATTTGATTTGATTTGATTTGGTGTGGCAGGTCTTGGAAGTTGGACAAAATTGCATACCGTTCACCTTGGCATGTTTCTCGTCTTCTTCTTTTCTTCTCTTTTTATACTGGATGGCCGGATGGCTTTTGCCTCTTCATAGTTCTCTAACGTTAGTCTTTCTTTCCTCAACTCTCAATTCTATAAACACTTGACCGATACCCAGGGGTGTAGCTCCAGATTCTGGGCCCCATGAAAGAATGTATTTGTAGGCCCCCAGTGAATGCGATAGTGCGTAAGCGCGCAAGCGGAATTTTTTTTGGGCATTTTTTTATTGATGAAAACTCATAATATGGTTTTTACCTATACATTCGGATCAGCAGTTCAGCACCTGCACTGTTGGTGGGTGAGCCTAGTAAAGGATGTCGCATTGCGTTCATCTTCAATGAATGGACCAATGCAATAGTCTACCAAAGCCCCCCCTCTCTCTATATATATCTCACACACACACACACATACACACACACACACTTCAGAAACAAACATAGTATCAATGAGAGCATCAATAATACACCTGAGTGATTGCCCCCCCCCCCAGTGCTGGGCCATTGGAATCATCCTAAGCTACCCCCCCCCCAGCTACGCCCCTGCCGATACCCATCAATGCACAGCGCTCTAGCATGTTCTGACTGTGAACACCTAAAGCTGAGGCTCAGACCGACCGACCGTTTTAGATTTTTAGGCAACCACCTATATCGCCTGTAGGAAGCTCCGCCCTCACACACCTTATTGTCTAATGTAACCAGGTCTTTACTGCCCTCCTCAAAGGGATTCCCATTGCTCAGCAACACCTCCATCAGGTCTTTGGCATGGCGTTGACATTGGTGCTGAGATGCAGATCCTTTCTTGTGATGAGGACGTTCCTCACAATCATCGTTTGTTCTTCACAATCAACTGTTGTTTACAGTTCTCATATCTAACTCTAGTTCTCCACATATTTATTGTCTCATTGTGTGAAATATCATATAAGATATGCTCCAATCATGTTTATTTTATTTGTATTCAATTACTCATTCATGAAAACTTAGGTACAGGCACCAACATCACCATTCTAGGTTCAATAGAATAAAAGTTATGAAGCGTAATTCGAAATAAATACAGAAATTGCAGCCATCTTTCACTATTTCAAATATATTCAAATTTTCAAAACATCAATATTTGAACTCCAGTTGATTCCTCACACAGTATTAACTTAAAATAGCAATACAACATTATATTACACAGCAATTGTGTGAACATTAAGACGTTTTTAAAGAATTCATGATTTCGATTGTGGCCATTTTGGATACGTTTTTTATAAAATTCAACTGGTTCCTTGACACTCAAGCCAAAATTGTTCTATAGATCCTTATCTTCAAATTAGAAGTGGAAACGAAACTTCTGCATATACATTTTAAATGACTGAGTGTGCTGAAGGGTCTGCAATTAGGTAAAATTAGACCTAAAATAATCCCCCTTTAAGTTCACCAACCTGTTTAATATGTGGGAGTTAAAGGGGAACTCCAACATTTTGGGAAATTAGCTTATTTAACATCTTCCCTGGAGTTAGACAAGAAGATACATACCTTTTTTGTCTCTGTGCGTGCATTTTAGCTTTGGGAATAGACGCTCCGTTAGCATAGCTTAGCTTCATCACTGGAAGTGAGGCAGGACAGTAGCCTTACAGTGCCTTACAGTGTATTGCAAGGTCGGGACATTGACCAAACTTGATATGCATGACCTTGGTGGGCTCTAGGTCAACTCCTGAAAAGGGGGTCAATGTCAGACTTTGCAATCAAAAGTTAGGGGGCTAATAACCCTTGCCATAATTTCAGTGCGCCCCCTAACTTTTGATTGCAAGGTCTGACATTGACCCCCCTTATTCACTCAGTTGTGTATTTGGTACAATTAGTTTAAGAGTTAAGGCATCCTACCACACCCCCTAAGGTGACAATTATATACAGTCCTCTAAGCTCCCGCACACTGAGTGTCCAGGCACCCCACTATCAGAAAAGTGTGTGGTTTTCTGGTCAGCAGGAGATGTGCATCTCTGGCAGCTTATGGTCAGTGGCATTGCTCGTCAAATAGTATTGAACTTGAGTGTTACACCCTGAGTGCATAGTAAAATAGACATATTAGCATGGTAGGTAGTAGTATACGGATAGTAACATAGTACATAGTAGTAAGGTACTAGTAAAAGACAGTTATTTATATATATATATTATATTGTAGAAATCATCGGAATAGAGAAACGCACAATTTCTATCAGTTGACAACACAAAGCCGTGTGTCATTTATTTCACAGTAGCACAAGTGACAGCTGTCAGAACTATGCTTCTGACAGCTCGTAGTAATCAAACATTTATCAATGAAACCCCACACAGGGCGTCTCCTCTCAGCCCAACCCAAAACCAACCTCCTTAAAGTGACAGTGCCCCATCAACACATCAAAACAATACCATGGGGAATTATGTCTCTATAGAACCCACTACAATATAAATATTATATTTATTAAGAAGGTTATTTATTTATTTGCATCTCAGATATAGATTGAAGAGGTGTGTTTCTATATGGGTGACATGTCCCCATACACAGGGCATACGAGGGCATTCACATGCAGTCACCAGCTCTCCACCCAATCCAATGCCTATATGAGATTTCCCACGACCTGTTAAGACGGCACTCTCTTACGTTAAGACAGCACTCTCTAACGCCACCATCGCCAAAACACCAAAAGAGCATCAAATCACTGACCTCTAGGACCATCATTCAGGTCATAGTACCAGTTAGATTAGATTGCATTGAAATGTATTGTCATCATACAGCATAAGTACATTACAATGAAAATAAGTGGGGCATCCAACCCGAGTGCAAATGTAACAGTAAAGTGCAATAGTAATATTAATATAGTGATTAAGCTGGGTATAAGATATATACATTTGTTCTACTGAGTATAATGCTAATCACATGTATGAGTTGTAATATATTTTAATGTTTCAAAAATGTTCTTATGTACCCCAGTTGCTATTGCATGCACATATTTGTGTTTTATTACACGTATATGTACATACATACCAACTATTTGCCTGTTTTATTCTCCACCCATCCATAGCAACACTATTATCACCGACATCCAAGAAGGGGGATCCCCCCTTGAATGGCCCTTCTATGGTTTCTATCCTCCACATCGCCTGTGGTGCTTTTTTCCTATTGCTATAGGTTTTTCCTTACCGTCGCTGGGGTATGTCTGGGAGTGTTGCTTTTATTACTTTACATTTATTTTGGATTTCATGGTGGGTTTTTTGTTCTTGATTTATTGGGATGTTTCTTCTTGAATAGTTAGAATAGAAAGACTTGTCCGGCCCATGGGGACATTAACTTGTGATTTCGGGCTTTACAAATCAATTTGATTTGATTTAATATGCATTTATATGTCCAGTGATACAGGTATAAAGACACTATGGTCAGGCACTCAACTACTGGCCCCTGAGCAGCTAACACTGGAGCGGTTAAAGCTGAGGTGCCTTGCTCAAGGGCACAGCGAGCAGGCACATGCACACATAGAGCCCGACGGGTACACAAACTAAAAACCGATATTGTCTGAATTACTAGAAGAAAGAAATGCACCACATTTGGCTGTAGTAATTTATTAATTTCTTAGGATTTCTTTTGGTCTAATAAATGTGTAAGGTTCTTAGATGGATCTCCTGCTGCCTCCTCCTCCTCTTCCTCCTCCTCCTACTCTTCCTCATCTTCCTCCTCCTCTTCCTCCTCCTCCTCCTCCTCCTCCTCCTCCTCCTCCTCCTCCTCCTCATCCTCCTCCTCCTCCTCCTCCTCCTCCTCCTCCACAGGGAGCAGCGTACTGGCTCATGTTAGGCAGACCATGCATTATGTAGTAGATTAGGCCACCTTCTAATCCTCCTCCTGCTCCTGCTCCTGCTCCTCCTTTGCTCCTGCTCCTGCTCCTCCTCCTCCTCCTCCTCCTCCTCCTCCTTCTCCTCCTCCTCCTCCTCCTCCTCCTCCTCCTCCTCCTCCTCCTCCTCCTGCTCCTGCTCCTGCTCCTGCTCCTGCTCCTGCTCCTGCTCCTCCTCCTCCTCCTCCTCCTCCTCCTCCTCCTCCTCCTCCTCCTACTGCTGCTCCTCCTCCTGCTCCTGCTCCTCCTCCTCCTCCCCCTCCTCCTCCTGCTCCTCCTCCTCCTCCTCCTGCTCCTCCACTTCCTAATCCTCCTCCTCCTGCTCTTCCTCCTTTTCCTCCTCTTCCTCCTCTTCCTCCTCCTCCTCCTCCTCCTCCTCCTCCTCCTCCTCCTCCTCCTCCTCCTCCTCCTCCTCCTCCTCCTCCTCCTCCTCCTCCTCCTCCTCCGCCTCCTCCACGGGAGCGGCGTACTGGCTCATGTTAAATGGCAGGCCATGCATTATGCAGCAGCTTAGGGCACCGCGCCGGGTCTTCATGTCCTCTGCTACAGTCCACTTGTCGCTGCTCTGGTCGTAGCGCTCCACGTTGGAGAGGGCGGTAGAGTCAGTGATGCCTCCGACCACGAAGAGCAGGTCATCCAGCACTGTGATGCCAAAGCTGCATCGGAGGGTGAGCATGGCGGGCAGGGCGCTCCAGGAGTCAGTCAAGGGGCTGTAGGCCTCCGCGCTACGCAGGACTCCACGGTCCCACCCTCCCACCTGAGGACAGGACACATGAGAGGAATGTTTTAGTGTGTGGCTCAGGCAGGCAGACACTGTATTAATCCATTTAGGGAAATGAGGGCATCACAGCAGCATTGCAAGTCAAATGATACATATCTATAGAAATATCTAGTATAAAGCATTTGTCTCCGTGTGCACCTACCGCATAGACTTGTCCTCCGTATGCAGCGACTCCCAGTCCGCAACGCCTGCTGCTCATGGGGGCGATCAGAGTCCACTGGTCAGTGTCTGGGCTGTAGCACTCAGCTGTGAGCAGACACCCTCCACCACAGATGTAAACCTGTAATAAGAAAGAATATTCTAATTTAGTTTATATATTCCATTTGATTTCATTCTACTTTAATTGTCTGTTAATGTTGATGCACCAAAGGACCCAGACACATCTTTTGTATGTGCAAGCTTACTTATATAAATAAATAAAGACATTTATGATTTCTGATCTAACGTTCCTTGTGTTCATCTAGCACCCTGTGTCCCTCAGTACCACCCACCTTGCCCTGGAGGGCTGCTGCCCCAGCGCCGCTCCTGTGCTCCAGCATGGGTGAGATCACTGTCCACTGGTTGGTTTCAGGCTCGTAGCGCTCGGCGGTGTTCAGTACCACGCGTCCGTCCCACCCTCCCATGGCATAGATACAGCCGTCCAACACCACCACGCTGAGCTGACTGCGGCGTGAGTGCATGGGAGCCGCCTGCAGCCAGCTGCGAGTGACGGGGTTGAACCTGCACACACTGCTGAGACGCTCTACGCCGTCCCAGCCGCCGACGCAGTAGACCAGACTGTGGAGATAAGCGGTGCCGTGGTGGTAGACCCGGGGACTCTCCCCCTCAATGCTCACGTCCATCCATCCACCGGCTCGGATATTGTAAGCCTCCATGGTCAGGATGCCGCCACCACATCTTCCGATGGCCAATAGGACCTCCTGGGGCCGGCGTGGGCAGGTCAGGGGGTTTGGGAGCCTGTCGGAGCCAGGGGGGTTCAGGACGCTGAGGATGAGGGCCCTGCAGTCGTGGCTGTCCCTCACCACAGGGTTGTTCTGGACGTTGTTCCTGAAGTAGTCAGGCCTCATCAAGCTCATGCGAACCTGGGAAGAGACAAGCAGACAGCGGGTACAACTTAGACATTGGTTGTAGACGGTTTCTGTTGCTAGGGAACAGTTTGGACCCAAATGTTTGAGAACCACTGTACTAGGGAACCTAGTGTTGTTTTAATGTAATGCACAGTAATACAATTAGTTTTATTTTTATTTTTTATAAATGTTTTTCTTTTCTTTTCATACATAAAACAGAACATAACAGTACAATAATAATAATAATAATAATAATAATAATAATAATAATAATAATAATAATAATAATAATAATAATAATAATAATAATAATAATAATAATAATAATAATAATAATAATAATAATAATAATAACAATGACAACAGGGACGACAACAATAATAACAGTAACATGAATCATAATGACCTTGACAAGAGACAGACAAACAAGAAAAAGTAAAATAATAAAAATAAAATAAAAAATAAATGTGACTCAGGCACTAGCAACCATGTTTGTGTATCCGTAATACAATTAGTTACCTTGGGCAGCAGCAAAGGGATGTGTGTTTTACGCTCCTCACGGGAGTGGTCGATCCAACGGAAGACGGCCTCGAACACTGTCTCCTCGCTCTTCACGTTCAGGTCATCCCTCTCGATGATGTCCACCAGTTGCTGCGGGGACAGCTCCACAAACTCCTGTGAGACGTGCAACATCTCCTCAAAGTGGCACACGATGCAGAGATGGACCTTGCGCCTCAGGTCAGGGCAGCAGTAGATGTCCGTGAACCTCCAGATGCCAACACAGTTTTCCAGAGACAGCTGGCCCTCTAGGAAGTCAGAGCACGCTCCTACTATGCCAGTGACGCGAAGCTGGTCTGCAGCCACCAGAAGCTCTTCCACGTTCTTTGCTGTCACCAGCACAACGCGTGTGTAGGAGTACTCTATGATGAGCTGCATCATACCCGGGGACACCCCAGGGATAGTGTAGACTGCTTTCTCTGAGTCGCTCCAGCGAGTGAAGAGGGCTCTGTGGGACGCAGAGTATAGAGATATCTGATGAGTAAACAGTAAGCAACATTCTGTCCTGTGTAGTAATTAAGGCTGACCCCTATTAGTCGAATAGTCGACTAATCGGTCGAAAGGAGCCGTAGTCGACTGCCAACCTCTTAGAAGCGTGGCTAACGCTAATGGCACGCATACCAGAGGCCAACTGCCTAAGAAAACAGGCACAGAGGCACTGAAAGATGATTTCACCCATCTAATGAACACATTAGACTAGACAAATATCAAGATGTATCCATCAGTGGACCAATTGTATGCTTTTGCAGAGGACAACAAGCCTTCAGTCGACTCCTTCAGACATTAAGCACCCCCCACAGCCCAAATGGAATGATAAAATAAAAAAAATATATATAGTATACTTTTATTTTTTATTTATTTTTTGTCGACTAATAGTCGACTAATGGAAATTTCGGCCAATCATAGTCGACTATCCAAATCCTTAGTCGGGGACAGCCCTAGTAGTAATATATTTTCACTGTAGAAGTATAGCGTCTTAGCACAGTAGAAGTATAGTATCTGTTTACAGTAGAAGTACAGTATAGTATCTGTTTACAGTAGAAGTACAGTATAGTATCTGTTTACAGTAGAAGTGCAGTATATTATCTTTTTACAGTAGAAGTGCAGTATAGTATCTGTTTACAGTAGAAGTACAGTATAGTATATGTTTACAGTAGAAGTACAGTATAGTATCGGTTTACAGTAGAAGTACAGTATGTGTGTACAGTAGAAGTACAGTATAGTATATTTTTACATTAAAAGTACAGTATATTATATGTTTACAGTAGAAGTACAGTATAGTATATGTTTACAGTAGACATACAGTATAGTATCTGTGTACAGTAGAAGTATAGTATATTATCTTTTTACAGTATAAATACAGTATATCATATTTTTACAGTATACATACAGTATATTATCTGTTTACAGTAGAAGTACAGTACCTTATCTGTTTACAGTAGAAGTACAGTATAATACATTTACATTTACATTTAGTCATTTAGCTGACGCTTTTATCCAAAGCGACTTACAAGTTCTGTACGACAAGCCATCAGGAAGGGCACAACTCTATCAGCTGAGCAACAATGTTCATCAAAGTGTTGAGTGCTACAGTGTAGGTTAGTTTATTAGGACAAGTGCATGACAGTACGGTTAGTTAGGGTTAGATTTTTTTTTTTTTTATTGTTTTTTTTTTTAAATTCAGATAATGGTTGAAGAAGTGCGTCTTTAGTCGACGGCGAAAGATTGGACGTGATTCGGCTGTCCTAACTGGGGTGGGTAGTTCATTCCACCATTGTGGGGCAAGGACTGAGAATAGGCGACTTCTCTTTGATGACCCTCCCGGAGCTTGGATAGGAGTAGGTCTGAGGCGGCCAGAAGATGCAGAGCGTAGGGGTCTTGAGGGTGTGTAGTTAGAGACCATTGATCGGAGGTAGGCGGGAGCGGTTCCCTTTGCCGCACGGTATGCTAGGTCGAGGGCCTTGAAGCGGATTCGTGCAGCAATGGGGAGCCAGTGCAGGTCCCTAAGAAGTGGGGTGACATGGGCCGACTTCGGTAGGTTTGAGATCAGGCGGGCCGCTGCGTTCTGAATGAGTTGAAGAGGCTTAGTGGCAGTGGCCGGGAGGCCAGCGAGCAGTGCATTGCAGTAGTCGAGGCGGGAGATGACTGTTGATTGGACGAGGAGTTGGGTGGCTTCTTTTGTCAGGAAGGGGCGGATCCTTCTGACGTTGCTCAGGAGGAATCGGCAGGCTCTGGTCGTCGCTGCGATGTGAGCAGAGAAGTTCAACTGGTCGTCGAGGACAACACCAAGGTTCTTGGCGGTCGGGGACGCAGTCACAGCTGCATTCTCGACTGTGATTGAAAGGTCGGTTAGGGGGGAGGATTTTGCCGGCAGGTGGAGCAATTCTGTTTTGCTTAGGTTCAGTTTGAGGTGGTTGGACGTCATCCAGGCTGAGATGTCGGACAGACAGGCCGAGATCCGCTCAGAGACGTGGATATCTGAGGGAGGGAAGGAGAGGAAGAGTTGAGTATCGTCGGCATAACAATGGTAGGAGAAGCCATGAGACGTGATAATGTTACCCAGTGATTTAGTGTAGAGGGAGAAGAGAAGGGGTCCTAAAACCGAGCCCTGGGGGACACCCGTCCGCAGGGGGCGGGTGGCCGACAGGGTCCCTCTCCATGACACTTGGTAGGAGCGGTCATTGAGGTATGATGACAGCCATGTCAGCGCAGAGCCAGCCACTCCCATTCCTGCGAGGGCCGCAAGGAGGATCTGGTGGTTGACTGTGTCGAAGGCTGCAGATAGATCTAGGAGAATCAGGACAGAGGAGAGGCCTTTCGCTTTTGCTAAGTGAAGTGCCTCTGTGACCGCAATGAGGGCTGTCTCTGTGGAGTGACCAGTCCTGAAGCCTGACTGATTAGGGTCTAGGAGGTCATTCTGTAAGAGATAAGCAGTAAGTTGGTTGGATACAGCACGTTCAAGTGTTTTAGAAAGGAAGGAGAGAAGAGAGATAGGACGGTAGTTGCCTATGACGGTAGGGTTCAGGGTTGGTTTTTTTATGAGCGGCGTGACTCTGGCTTGTTTTAGGGAGGTGGGGACCACCCCCGAGTTGAGTGAGGAGTTAATGGTTGCAGTTAGGAATGGGAGGATGTCTGGTGCTATGGTCTGGAGGAGTGGGGAGGGTAGCTGGTCCAGCTGGCAAGTAGTCGGACGGTTCGACGTTACCAGTGTCAGGGTCTCTGCTTCTGTAATGGGAGAGAAAGATGACAGAGTGAAGGATGAGGTTCTCGATTCAGCATTTGGAATGGGTGGGGGTTGGGAGAAGGAGCTGCGGATGTTCTCCACTTTTTCCTCAAAGAAGATCGCAAAGTCTTCGGCAGAGAAAGATGAGGGAGGGGGGGGTGGGGGGGGAGTGAGGAGGGAGGACATGGTAGCATGCAGTTTGCGAAGATTCTTGGCAGAGGCCTCGATCCTATGGTGGAAGAAAGAAGCTTTGGCATTAGTGATGGTTTTGGAGAATGTTAACAAGAGGTTGTGATATGTGTCGATGTCAGCAGTGAGGCGTGACTTTCTATACTTCCTTTCAGCTGCTCTCAGGACCTGTCTTTGTTCTCTCACTGGATCTGTCAGCCATGGACTGGGTGGGGAACGGCGGGCAGGTTTCTCAACGAGGGGACAGAGCTTGTTGAAGGAGGTTGCAAGGGCTGAAAGGAGGGTGGAGGTTGTCATCTCTGTGGAGAGAGCAGAGAAGGTGTCACTCAAAGGTAGAGCGGATAGTATGTCAGAGGAGAGGGTGGAGGGGGATAGGGAGGGCAGGTTGCGTCTGAGTGAGACTGTTGAGTTGGGGTGAAGACCTTTCGGTTAAGCATGAGAGTTAGTGAAAAGGATATGAAGGAATGGTCAGATACATGTAGGGGAGTTACCGTGGTGTTAATGATGCTGGAGTTACGGGAAAATATGAGATCCAAGGAGTTGCCTGCTTTGTGGGTGGGAGGCATGGCAGTGGGAGTCAGGTCAAACGATTGTAGGAGGGAGACTACTATGACTGACTGAGATGAGTCAGGCAGGTTGAAGTCGCCCAATAGAAGGAGAGGGGTACCATCTTCCGGTATGGAGCTAAGAAGCATGTCCAGCTCATCTGTGAAGTGATCGAGTGTACCTGGAGGGCGGTAGAGTGTAACAATGGTGAGATTGAAAGGATTAGAGACAGATACTGCATGATATTCGAGAGAGGAGAGTGACAGTTCTGGGAGTGGTGTTACGTTTGTAGCCCATGAAGGAGATGTCATGAGGCCAGTGCCTCCACCCCGTCTGGAAGGTCGAGGTGTGTGAGTGAAGTTATAGTTTGTAGATAATGCTGCAGGTGTTGATGAGTTATTGGGGGTTATCCAGGTCTCAGTTAGAGCCAGGAGCTGCAGATTTAGACTATGGGCGTAGGCAGTAATGAAGTCAGCTTTCTTGACTGCTGATTGACAATTCCATAAGCCTCCCCGTACTGTGACAGGTGTATTAGTGGCTGTAGGAGGGTAGGAGAGATTAGCCGGGTTGCTAGCAAACTGCCGTGGGTGGGTTAAATCTGTTCTAGAGGAGCAGATTGTGGATATAGGTATGAGACACATTGTCTTGTCAAGAGTGGCAGGGAGGAAGTAGAGAAATAGCAGAGTGGGAGGGAAAGGGAGATTTTTCAGAGTGGAGTGTAAGATAGGACTAGGGTGTACTTAGCACTAGGTGGATCGGTGGATCCCTCGGCAGATAACTCCAGGAAAACTCCTCCTCTTTGTCCCTCTTCGTTTCTCGACGCTTCGCTGACGCTACACCAGCAAGCCTTTAAATCTCTATCACTAATTAGTGCTGTCTTAACACCTGGCCCTTAATGGGGGCACTTAACTAAACAAAATGGCCGTTTTAAACACGCCCCTTTAATCAAGTCAGCTGGTTCCTAACTTTTAAGATTCACTAATAAACTTAAAATGGCTTACCCTAGTTTTCAGTATAAAGCAATGTTTCTCAGTGAGTGTGTCCTGTCCTTCCTTAACAGAGCTCAGTACAGAGTGATTTCAACACAGTCTGGACCTCTGCTTTTAAACAGGGCAGGCTCTTAATGGCTCACTCAGCAAATCAGTTGCTACTAGTAAACAGGAAACAGTCCCTTAATGGGGGCACTTAACTAAACAAAATGGCTGTTTTAAACACGCCCCTTTAATCAAGTCAGCTGGTTCCTCACTTTTAAGATTCACTAATAAACTTAAAATGGCTTACCCTAGTTTTCAGTATAAAGCAATGTTTCTCAGTGAGTGTGTCCTGTCCTTCCTTAACAGAGCTCAGTACAGAGTGATTTCAACACAGTCTGGACCTCTGCTTTTAAACAGGGCAGGCTCTTAATGGCTCACTCAGCAAATCAGTTGCTACTAGTAAACAGGAAACAGTCCCTTAATGGGGGCACTTAACTAAACAAAATGGCCGTTTTAAACACGCCCCTTTAATCAAGTCAGCTGGTTCCTCACTTTTAAGATTCACTAATAAACTTAAAATGGCTTACCCTAGTTTTCAGTATAAAGCAATGTTTCTCAGTGAGTGTGTCCTGTCCTTCCTTAACAGTAGAAGTACAGTATAGTATCTGTTTACAGTATAAGTACAGTATAGTATATTTTTACAGTAGAAGTACAGTATAGTATATTTTTACAGTAGACACAGTATAGTATCTGTTTACAGTAGAAGTATAGTATCTGTTTACAGTAAAAGTACAGTATGTTATCTGTTTACTAACCAAGCTAACCTGAACCAAGCTAACCTGAACCAAGCTAACCTGAACCAAGCTAAACTTACCTGAAATAGTCACTGCAGTCACACAGGAGGGCCTTGTGGGCATTCAACTCAGTGCTGTTGACTTTAATAACCACATCACAGAACCTTCCCTCCAGACGCAGCTCATTAAGGATTGTACAGGACATTGTTTCCTTTACCATGTGGGAATTTTAAATTGTATCTACAGAATATATTCAAGCTTACAGACAAGTAGCCAGAAACAACAAGTGAGATCTTCACTTGTCTTCTGAGATCTGATATCTTCTGAGAGGATTGTTGAATATATACTGTACCAAATGTTCTAGAATGTTTGATTATGACATCGTACTGTGACATCACAAATGTTCTAGAATGTGCTATTATGACATACTATGATATCACTAATGTTCTAGAATGATTGATTATGACATCCTACTGTGACATCACAAATGTTCTAGAATGTTTGATTATGACATCATACTGTGACATCACAAATGTTCTAGAATGTGCTATTATGACATCATACTGTGACATCACAAATGTTCTAGAATGTTCTATTATGACATCATACTGTGACATCACAAATGTTCTAGAATGTTTGATTATGACATCATACTGTGACATCACAAATGTTCTAGAATGTTTGATTATGACATCATACTGTGACATCCAGTTGTTATTATTAACGGCGTTACTAACAGCGGTCGTTTTTTCAGTAACGAGTAATCTCGTATTTAATGTTGCCCAGTTGTGGCCTGTTGAGGGGCAATATACATATCAAAAGTTCCAAAACATCTATTGTGTTTGTATTTGTATGATCCACTATATAAACATAGTAATTATAATATCTACATACATGGCATTTGATTGGAGGCTAGTCTCACTTTGTCCCACAGCAACATTAAAATAGTTTAGATTTGTGTATGTTGTTTATGTAAAACATTTACTTGAAAGCTGAAGTAACTAGTTACTTTTATAATTTGTAACTGAGTAAGTAATTTAGTTACTTTTTGGAAGAAGTAACTAGTAACTGTAACTAGTTACTTTTTAAAAGTAACTTGCCCAACACTGGTGACATCACAACGGAACATGTTTGAGTTGCATTTGAATAATTTAAATAATATGTTGACATTAAAAAATAACAAATAAAATGATAAACTACATAAAACAATGATACAAATTATAATAAAATATTTAAGTAAAATTTATAGAAATAAAGAAAAATAAGACAATGAAATGAAGATAATAATTCATTTAAAAGCTATTTTAAAAAGGTACGTTTTGAGCAGTGTCAACGGAGTCTGCTGTCCTAACAGACTTGGGGTCTGTAGGGTATGCACTTATTCCCTCCGCCCTGAACATTTATGGAGATGTATGGGCCTTTTAAGTCAGTGATAAAAGTGTCTTTCAAGGATAAGTGAGCTCCTACAATATTTGATCACCAAAACCCCCCCAAAAGCATAAAAAGGCCCCTCCCGCCCAAAAATTGCCCCCAAAAATAGCACAGGCCCAGTGCCCTTTTCAGCCTTTGAGCACCTGCCCCTCTAAAGTCCTGTGTACGTCCCTGGGTGGGTGAATGGGTAAAATGCGAGGAACAAAATTGTAAAGCGCTTTAGATAAAAGCTCCTATATAAATGCAGTCATTTACCATTTTAGAGCCTGCAGCACATTCTCTTCCCAAGTCAGCTAGCTTTGCGAGACACGTCTGGCAATGCCACTTTGTATCAATTATGCAGGATAATGGGGCGATATTTTGGATGCCTTGCATCAAGGGATGGGGTTTGAAGAGCAGAAATTATGTCTTTTGTTGATTTGGGAATAATTGTACTTCAAAGGTTTAATTGCTTTAATTAGGCTCCGACTTGACGGATCTGTGTCAAAACCCTTTGACTGCGTCTTGGAAAGGCGACAAAGACAAAATGTGAGCAAAGACAGCCTATACATCAGAGAGGCTCTACTGTACGTTAACACTCTAAACACATGAGATGGATTACTTAAGGGGGCGAGGCAACCATTAAATATGATCTACATCATGTACCATCAGACTTCCACTGGCTAATGGTTGTGTGAATTATGGCAATTTAATGACAATTATCTACGTCGCCCAGGCTGTGCCGTTTCCCCCTAAAACAGCTGATATGCACATTCATGTCGCAGAATTATCATGGAAATAAGGAGTGTGCGCTAGTTTCACAGATACTTTTAAGTATCTGACATCCAGTTGATTAGTCGATTAAGATTAGATTAGATTTGATTCAAATGTATTGTCATTTTATAGAGCACAAGTACAGTACAACAAAAAGAGTGCAAAACAGTAAAGTGCAACGGTAATATACATCGTACTGGTGATTAAACTGGGTATAAAATATATAAATGAGTACTACTGAGTGCTAATCAGATGTATGTACAGAGTTGTAGTATTAATATGTACAGTGATACAGGTATAAAGACACTATGGTAGTAAGTCATACTGGCCAGCAGCGTAAGAGTAGGTAAGGGATATGTACAGATATAGATATAGTATCTACAGATATGTAAAAAGGATTATATGCAGGATGGCGATATATATACGCAGGGCCGCCTCAGGGGGTGTGCGAGCAGTGCGGTCGCACAGGGCCTCGCGGGAAGGGGGGCCTTGCACAAAAAAAATATATATATATAAAAAAAAAAAAAAAAAAAAAAAAAATTGCGAGGCCCCCCTTCCCGCGAGGCCCTTTTTCATCACAGACCTAAAATCTAGTTTTGCTTATATGCTTATATATTTCACATTAGACACGTTTGTAGAATGTGTCTGACTTGTTCCTGGCTCTGCGGCTCTGCAGATACACTATTGGAGGCAGCTCTGAGGCTCTGCAGCAGAATTGGTTTCAATGAGGGGAGGGGTTACAGGTAAGATAGCGTCTGACTATTTCGCACGTGCAGCATTGGAGGTTATGCCAGCCAAGATGAAGAGGACATCGTTCGGCAGATGGACTGAAGATGAAAGTTGTTGCATGTTAGACAGTTCAGTCAGGCTAGCGGCTAGCCATCCCGGCTAAAGACAGGGACAGCTAGTTAGCTTTAGCTACGTTATAATATTGAGTGCTAACGTGTGGTTCAGTCGGAATAGCCATGATGATGTCGGCTAGTAGCTAGCTTAGCTAAAGGCTAACTAGCGTTAGCTAACCTAGAGAGAGCACGTGCAGCATTGTTATGCCAAGATGAAGAGGACGGTCGTTCGGCAGATGAACTTCGTCAACTCCACGCGGTTGTCTCCATCCTCTTGGACGTTTGGTGAGTTTTTAATGCACTCTATCCTATTCCCGCCGTGGATATCTCTCTCTCTCTCTCTCAGGAGCCAAACGGGCCGACTAGCTGTTGTAGTAGCTAACGGTGTGTGACCTGGTGTCAGCACCTGGTGCGAGGGAGGTGAGCTTGGTGTTTCATTATGAGAATATCTCCATGTTCAAGTCGGCTATAGTCCGCGAGGGACTTGTTGCCGGCACCGCTATGGTAAACACCACTCTGTAGTAGGACGTGTATTGCCTTCTTTTTCCCTTCTCTCTTCGTATGAGAAGAGGAAAACACAGCGGCTGTCTGAAGTGTTGGCCTGTATTGCTTTTCTCACGTTGTACAGTTTTTCAGTGGTAGCCGCATAGCTTGCTTCTGCATTAGCTAATGGTTAGCGATAGCCGGGTTGAGCTAACTGTTAGCCAGTTAGCTGTTTAGCTACGACATTAGCTGCTCGTTTTCGCTCGGCTGGGAACGTTAGCTTGATGCTATCAGTTAGCCTAGAGTTAGCTGTTAGCTTGTGCTACGACCATTGACATTAGCCGTGAGAATAGCAGGCCCTGGCACTCTGACTACGACATCATCTTTGACAGAAGATGTAGTCGGGCCTGCACCATGACAAGGCTCCGGCCATAGCTTCTTTTTGTCCCGCCAGCGAGAGGCCTTTCGTCAACGTGGAGACCTGTGTTGCGGCCTTTCGCCCTGCGTTCCTTGGTGCAGGTAAGATGTCCATTGGACATTACCCCACTCTTCCTTCCTTCCCCTCCCGAATGTTTTGTTAATAACAATGTTTTTTTCCAGGCAAGACATATGTTACTTCACAACATTTGGAGATACGACATGTGCTGTGTGTGAATTGTCTTGGTCGTTTGTGTAGCTTGGGTAGCGTTGGCCAAAGCTGTGTGTGGCCTGGTGTCAGTACCTTATTTGCAGTTAGCCTATTTAGCTGATGTCGGCCATTGGCTCCTTGCTACTTTGTTTTCTCTGGTATAGACCCTCTTCTCTTTGGATTTAAGTGTTGATCTTTGTCCTTTTGGATCTATGTATATTCATGTTGCCTTTGTGAAGTTATCTTTTCCTTCTGTTTTGTTCTTCCATTAAAAGTTGAATATCCTTTAGGGGCTCATCTTTGCTTATCTCTCTCATACATGCTCTCTCTCTAACACACAGACACACAGACATGCTCTCTCTCTCTAACACACAAACACACATGCTCTCTCTCTCTCTCTCTAACACACACAGACATGGTCTATATCTCTCTCTAACACACAAAATGACATGCTCTCTCTCTATATATTTCTCTCTCTTTCTAACACACATATACATGCTCTCTCTCTAACACACACACACAAACAGACATGCTATCTCTCTATCTCTCTCTTTCTAACACACACAACTGTGCAGCGATACCACTGTATATTGACTGTAGAACTGGAGCTCTCTCTCGCTCTCTCTCTTGCTATATGTTGACTGTATCATGCCCAGCCTCGGGCAGCGCTATTATTTATGCTATCATACAGGGTTATATGGGTTATATGCAGGTGTATAAGTAAGGGATAATGTATAGCTACGAGGTCATTGTCGCAAAATAATTGACCGACACTGCGTTCTGGAACACCGAATTATCGAGAAATAATTGACCGCTGCTATGGGCAACCGAGCGCTATTGACCAATCACAATCAAGCATTTTGGCGAATATTAAAACGCCATGTAATAAGTAGGTATATAGAAGGATTAAGTAAGGGATAATGTATAGCTACGAGGTCATTGTCGCAAAATAATTGACCGACACAGTGTTCTAAGCGCAGTGAAGGTCAATTATTTTGCGACAATGACCGAGTATAGCGAATAGCTATACATTATCCCGCTTATTACACGGCTAACTTACTAACAATATACCTAATTCATTTTACACCATCGACAAGACGAGATCAAATGCAGACGCAGTTGTTCTGTGGCTCCTCTGTCATCGCCGGCAGGTGTGTGGACTTGATTTCACCTGATGTAGTGCAGCCAGGGCCGCCTGGGAGAAATGCGAGGCCCTGTGCGAGATTTAACGTGAGGCCCCCCCCCCCCCCCCCCCCCAAATGTTAAAAAAAAATAAAAAAATTATATATATATATATATATATATATATATATATATTTTTTTTTTTTCATACAGTTAACATATTCTTAAATAATAGCGCTGCCCGAGGCAGGGCATGATACAGTCAACATATAGCAAAAGAGAGAGCGAGAGAGAGCTCCCGTTCTACAGTCAATATACAGTGTACAGAGAGAGAGAGAGAGAGAGAGAGACACATTGGAAAGAAATTGAAATGCTATTTGGCCCTAAACAGAGAGTACACAGTGGCAGAATACCTGAGCACTGTGACTGAAGATCCTTGACTATGTACAGACTCAGCGAGCACAGCCTAGCCATCGAGAAAGGCCGCCATAGGCAGACTGTGTGTGTTAGAAAGAGAGAGAGAGAGAGAGAGAGAACATGTGTGTTTGTCATGTGTGTGTGTGTTAGAGAGAGAGCATGTATGAGAGATCCAAAAGGACAAAGATCAACACTTAAATCCAAGAGAGAGAGAGAGAGAGAGAGAGACACATTGGAAAGAAATTGAAATGCTATTTGGCCCTAAACAGAGAGTACACAGTGGCAGAATACCTGAGCACTGTGACTGAAGATCCTTGACTATACAGACTCAGCGAGCACAGCCTAGCCATCGAGAAAGGCCGCCATAGGCAGACTGTGTGTGTTAGAAAGAGAGAGAGAGAGAGAGAGCATGTGTGTTAGAGAGAGAGCATGTATGAGAGAGAGAGAGAGAGAGAGAGAGAGAGAGAGAGCATGTGTGTGTGTGTTAGAGAGAGAGCATGTATGAGAGATCCAAAAGGACAAAGATCAACACTTAAATCCAAAGAGAAGAGGGTCTATACCAGAGAAACCAAAGCAGCAAGGAGCCAATGGCCGACATCAGCTAAATAGGCTAGCCAGGTACTGTGACACCAGGCCACACACAGCTTTGGCCAACGGCCCAACGCTACCCAAGCTACACAAACGACCAAGACATTCACACACAGCACATGTCGTATCTCCAAATGTTGTGAAGTAGCATATGTTTTGCCTGGAAAAAAACATCGTTATTAACAAAACATTCGGGAGGGGAAGGAAGGAAGAGTGGGGTAATGTCATGACATTTTCATTAATCTTACCTGCACCAAGGAACGCAGGGCGAAAGGCCGCAACACAGGTCTCCACATTGACGAAAGGCCTCTCGCTGTCGGGACAAAAATAAGCTGCTGCCAGAGCCTTGTCATGGTGCAGGCCCGACTACATCTTCTGTCAAAGATGATGTCGTAGTCAGAGTGCCAGAACCCCCTGCTATTCTCACGGCTAATGTCAATGGTCGTAGCACAAGCTAACAGCTAACTCAAGGCTAACTGATAGCATCAAACGAACGTTCCCAGCCGAGCGCAAGCCGGCAGTTAACGTCGAAGCTAAACAGCTAACTGGCTAACAGTTAGCTCAACCAGGCTATCGCTAACCATTAGCTAACGCAGAAGCAAGCTATGCGGCTACATACAGCCAGGTGCTGACACCAGGCACACACCGTTAGCTACTAGTAGTACTACAATAGCTAGTCGGCCAGTTAGCTCCAGAGAGTGAGAGAGAGAGAGAGAGAGAGCGATGTCCACGGCGGGAATAGAATAGAGTTAATAGAATAGGTTAAAAACTCACCAAACGTCCAAGAGGATGGAGACAACCGCGTGGAGTTGACGAAGTTCATCTGCCAAATGACCATCTTCTTCATCTTGGCTGCAGGTTAGCTAACGCTAGATAGCCTTTAGCTAAGCTAGCTACTAGCCGACATCATCATGGGCCATGGCTATATCCCGACTGCATCATGACAAGGCTCCGGCCATTTGTCCCGCCTTTCGTCAACATTCCTTGGTGACTGACCGACTGATAATGACCGACCTTGGCTGGCATAACTAAGCATAATAGTCAAAAGCTGCACGCGCGAAATATTCAAACGCAGCTGACTCTTCTTCTTCTTCTTCGTTTAAGTTTCCGGCGGCGTACTATGATGTAAGTAACCACTCCCTTCGTTGAAACCAATAGTATGTCTGCTGCAGAGCACCAGAGCTCCAATAGTGACCCAGGTGCAGACCCAGGAACAAGTCAGACACATTCTACAAACGTGTCTAATGTGAAATATATAAGCATATAAGCAAAACTAGATTTTAGGTATGTGATGAAAAAGGGCCTCGCGGGAAGGGGGGCCTCGCAAAAAAATTAAAAGAATAAAAAAAAAAAAAAAAAAAAAAATAATAAATAAAAAATATTTCTTTTTTATTTTTTTTTATTTTTTATTTTGCGAGGCCCCCCTTCCCGCGAGGCCCTGTGCGACCGCACTGCTCGCACACCCCCTGAGGCGGCCCTGAGTGCAGCTGTGCGAGATCAAGCTGGGAACGAGGTTATAGCTTTCGTGACTGCGATCAAAATGCTTGATTGTGATCGGTCAATAGCGCTCTGTTGCCCCTAACAGCGGTCATTATTGCGCCGTTGCCCATAGCAGCAGTCGATTATCGAGAAATAATTGACCGCTGCTGGGGGTTAAACGGAGCGCTATTGACCAATCACAATCAAGCATTTCGGCGAATGTTAAAACGGCCATGTAATAATAATATGCATTAATCGGTCGGTTTGCTCTTTTGTTAGGTGATTCGTAATTTTTCTAATGCTTTTTTTCTAATCAG
>NW_028169751.1:0-24783 GCF_963971535.1 Notolepis coatsorum | reverse complement strand
TCCAGAATGACCTCCCCGCCCGGCGCTCTGCTGACTATTTCATTTGCAGACAGGAGGTCACGGGGGGGGGGGGGGGGGGGGGAAGGGGGGGGGGGGGGGGGGGGGGGGGGGGGGGGAGAGGGGGGGGCAACCGGCAGTTTGGACTCCACACAGGAATTCATTACCCCGACCCGCATTACCTTGGATAGAAAATCAAGCCCCCACCCCCACACCCCCAAAACAAAAAAGGAATGAATGGGGGAAAATCACAGGGGAAATATGCTAGCTTTAAAAAAGGAAAACGACAAGGGAGAAACATAAGCGTGCGGCGTATAAAGGTTAACTCTTAAACATTTTCCCAGTTGACGACCGCTGTGTCTCACGTGGGATAATTGATGCCAATCTGAGAGCAGTGTTCCTGTGATGTCTGTGGCAGAGGAAATTGGAATCTCTCTCTCTCTCTCTCTCTCTCTCTCTCTCTCTCTCTCTCTCTCTCTCTCTCTCTCTCTCTCTCTCTCTCTCTCTCTCTCTCCCTCTCGCTCTCTCTATCTCGCTCTCTCTCTCTCGCTCTCTCTCTCTCTCTCTCTCGCTCTCTCTCTCGCTCTCTCTCTCCCTCACACACAATCGTACTCCCTCTCTCACAGACACCGACTGCCTGCCAGGTTCTTGGCGTTCCAAACACGTCTGCGTTTGTTAATTACTCTGAGAGGGAGGGAGGGAGGGAGGGAGGGAGAGAGAGAGATAGAGGGAGAGAGAGAGAGAGAGAGAGAGAGGGCGAGAGAGGCACTTTTCATTCCATTAAGGAGGTAATCTTGGTACCACTTTCATTTTACGGTACTGAGAGGAGGGCGGTAACGTCGAGTAATGACAATGCATCGCTAACGCAGTGACAGAGTAGCTGACGCTAAGTACTAACGGGCCGCCGTGGAGTTTGCAGGCGTCATCTGGTGGCGATCGGGGCACGTCGTCGTCATGTGTGATAGTTGTTCACGGTGGCCGTTGGAGTCGAACAGCAGCTACTGCGTTATCTCCCTGGAGCTACACTCTATAGTTCCTTTACGATCAGCACGAACTACACAGTTCCTACTGGACACTATACACCACTAAGGTACCCATGTGCATGTCGAAATACTTCCCAAAGGTCAGCGAAGTCCACAACCACAACACCAGAGGGAGCTCCACAAATCATGTTCAACCCAGATTCGGCTCAAACAAGGGGCTAAAAGCACGTTTCGCAATTATGCCACAACAATGTGGAACGCCCTATACCCACAGCCGTGAAGGAATGTGAATCCCTACCCACCTTCAAAACTGCTCTCAAAGAGCACCTACGGGAGGCTGCTATTAGAAACTGGCCTCGGTAAAAGTCCAAACGCTCCCCCCGCCCCAACCCCCTCCTAATGTACAGTTTCCCCCCCCCTTGAATGTCCAGCTCTTAAAAATGTAACCTCTACTGCAAGGGTGCAGTATCGTTAACAGCACTGCCAGGGTTAATGGTGCATGCTTACCGCAGAGCAGAGCTCAGATTCCTGAGAGCTGGATCTGTATGTATTTTCTTTTATGATCTCTGTACTGTATATTTGTATATCTTGTATGTCATAAATGTCTGGCTGTAACAGTACTGTATATCTGTATGTTGTGTATGTCATAAATGTTATGATGAATTGAAAATGGGGGACCCTGATGTAAACAAGACGAAAGTCTTTCTCTGGTCTGCATCCCCTTAACAATTGTGTGTATTGAGCCGTATTGTATTGTACCCATTGTGCAATCTGTTAAATAAAGTTTTCAATAAATCAATCAAACTTCCCTATATGTGACCGAGCCCAGCAGTTTGTGGCACAAGTCTCCCATTTCTCCGAAAGTACAGAATGTAAGCTTTCAAATGATGTGTCATACTGTACATTGAAATCCGAAAGTATTTGAAGAAGATAATGCTTATTTGAATCTAGTTAAACCTCAAGTCTCAGAACAGAGAAACACTGTTAGTTACTAGGTGTCACAAACTGCTTTTAAACCAAAGTTTTTACTATTTAGAGATACTATAACTGTTAGCTGTTACTGTGTGAATATTATGTTTCTTTTAAAATGTTTACTGTAAAGTTATGTTTTTTAGCTCCCAAAATAAGTTTGAGCTAGATGAGCTCCAATTGAGCTAAACCCACAACCCAGTGTGCCAGAGTCATACTGTAAACGTACAGTGTACAGTATAGTTGATTGTTAGCGTTCTGAGAATGATCTGAGACTAAAGGTTAGATATTTTGGCTAAACTCAGTAATTGCACTGATGAGTCAAATTAAAAACACTACAGTACTGTGAGAAAATGTTCAGACTTACATCAGGGATGTAAGGATGAAATCGGTGCACAAATGGGTAACAAAGCGACAGTGGGTCAGGAGGTAGAGCAGTCGTCTGGCAATCCGGAGATTCCCGGTTCGATTCCCGCTCCTCCCGGGGGTGTCGAAGTGTCCTTGAGCAAGACACTTAACCCCTAATTGCTCCCGATGAGTAGGTCGGCACCTCGCACGGTCGCCTCCGCCGTCGGTGTGTGAATGAACGGGTGAAATGTGAGGAACAAATTGTAAAGCGCTTTGGATAAAAGCTGCTATATAAAAAAGAAGCCATTTACCAAAGCAAATATGTATTTGTTACTGGAATACAAATGTTTTACAGTAGGCCCACAAAATATACAAATAAAAACTAAATAAAAACATGCAAGTGGAGACATAAAATGGGTATAAAATAGACTGAATAAGAGCAGTGCATAAGGTAGCTGGTAGTACCTGGCGCCTCTTCTATGCTCTCAAACCAACATGATTGAAGTGTTTAGTCCGTTGAGTTTCCGGTGAGAAAAGTGAGAGTGAGGCCAGTAACCAGGTGTCCTGTTTTGAAGGTAGAGTGAAGCTAAGTGGTGTAATTTGTGTTCTGAGTTTTTTGCAAAAATGTGATTTAGAATTTGTATTGGAGTAAAAGCAGTGGAATTAGGCTTCGAGTTTTGCAGAAATAAGTGGATAAGTATGGGTTGAGTATATCGGCAAAAGAGCCTTGAGTATATAGGCAAAAGAGCCTTGAGTATATAGGCAACAGAGTCTTGAGTATATAGGCAACAGAGTCTTGAGTATATAGGCAACAGAGCCTTGAGTATATAGGCAACAGGGCCTTGAGTATATAGGCAACAGAGCCTTGAGTATATAGGCAACAGGGCCTTGAGTATATAGGCAACAGAGCCTTGAGTATATAGGCAACAGAGCCTTGAGTATATAGGCAACAGAGCCTTGAGTATATAGGCAACAGAGCCTTGAGTATATAGGCAACAGAGCCTTGAGTATATAGGCAACAGAGCCTTGAGTATATAGGCAACAAAGCCTTGAGTATATAGGCAACAGAGCCTTGAGTATATAGGCAACAGGGCCTTGAGTATATAGGCAACAGAGCCTTGAGTATATAGGCAACAGAGTCTTGAGTATATAGGCAACAGAGCCTTGAGTATATAGGCAACAGAGCCTTGAGTATATAGGCAACAGGGCCTTGAGTATATCGGCAACAGAGCCTTGAGTATATAGGCAACAGAGCCTTGAGTATATAGGCAACAGAGCCTTGAGTATATAGGCAACAGAGCCTTGAGTATATAGGCAACAGAGCCTTGAGTATATAGGCAACAGAGCCTTGAGTATATAGGCAACAGAGCCTTGAGTATATAGGCAACAGAGCCTTGAGTATATAGGCAACAGAGCCTTGAGTATATAGGCAACAGAGCCTTGAGTATATAGGCAACAGAGCCTTGAGTATATCGGCAACAGAGCCTTGAGTATATAGGCAACAGAGCCTTGAGTATATAGGCAACAGAGCCTTGAGTATATCGGCAAAAGAGCCTTGAGTATATCGGCAACAGAGCCTTGAGTATATAGGCAACAGAGCCTTGAGTATATAGGCAACAGAGCCTTGAGAAGTTGAGTATATAACAGGGCCGTATAGGCAACAGAGCTCAGACAGTATGGGTTGAGTGTAGAAACAGAGATCAGACAGTATGGGTTGAGTGTAGAAACAGAGATCAGACAGTATGGGTTGAGTGTAGAAACAGAGCTCAGACAGTATGGGTTGAGTGTAGAAACAGAGATCAGACAGTATGGGTTGAGTGTAGAAACAGAGCTCAGACAGTATGGGTTGAGTGTAGAAACAGAGATCAGACAGTATGGGTTGAGTGTAGAAACAGAGATCAGACAGTATGGGTTGAGTGTAGAAACAGAGCTCAAACAGTATGGGTTGAGTGTAGAAACAGAGATCAGACAGTATGGGTTGAGTGTAGAAACAGATATCAGACAGTATGGGTTGAGTGTAGAAACAGAGATCAGACAGTATGGGTTGAGTGTAGAAACAGAGATCAGACAGTATGGGTTGAGTGTAGAAACAGAGATCAGACAGTATGGGTTGAGTGTAGAAACAGAGATCAGACAGTATGGGTTGAGTGTAGAAACAGAGCTCAGACAGTATGGGTTGAGTGTAGAAACAGAGATCAGACAGTATGGGTTGAGTGTAGAAACAGAGCTCAGACAGTGGGTTGAGTGTAGAAACAGAGATCAGACAGTATGGGTTGAGTGTAGAAACAGAGCTCAGACAGTGGGTTGAGTGTAGAAACAGAGCTCAGACAGTATGGGTTGAGTGTAGAAACAGAGATCAGACAGTATGGGTTGAGTGTAGAAACAGAGCTCAGACAGTATGGGTTGAGTGTAGAAACAGAGATCAGACAGTATGGGTTGAGTGTAGAAACAGAGCTCAGACAGTATGGGTTGAGTGTAGAAACAGAGATCAGACAGTATGGGTTGAGTGTAGAAACAGAGATCAGACAGTATGGGTTGAGTGTAGAAACAGAGATCAGACAGTATGGGTTGAGTGTAGAAACAGATATCAGACAGTATGGGTTGAGTGTAGAAACAGAGATCAGACAGTATGGGTTGTGTGTAGAAACAGAGATCAGACAGTATGGGTTGAGTGTAGAAACAGAGATCAGACAGTATGGGTTGAGTGTAGAAACAGAGATCAGACAGTATGGGTTGAGTGTAGAAACAGAGCTCAGACAGTATGGGTTGAGTGTAGAAACAGAGCTCAGACAGTATGGGTTGAGTGTAGAAACAGAGATCAGACAGTATGGGTTGAGTGTAGAAACAGAGCTCAGACAGTATGGGTTGAGTGTAGAAACAGAGCTCAGACAGTATGGGTTGAGTGTAGAAACAGAGATCAGGCAGTATGGGTTGAGTGTAGAAACAGAGATCAGACAGTATGGGTTGAGTGTAGAAACAGAGCTCAGACAGTATGGGTTGAGTGTAGAAACAGAGATCAGACAGTATGGGTTGAGTGTAGAAACAGAGATCAGACAGTATGGGTTGAGTGTAGAAACAGAGATCAGACAGTGGGTTGAGTGTAGAAACAGAGATCAGACAGTATGGGTTGAGTGTAGAAACAGAGCTCAGACAGTGGGTTGAGTGTAGAAACAGAGATCAGACAGTATGGGTTGAGTGTAGAAACAGAGCTCAGACAGTGGGTTGAGTGTAGAAACAGAGATCAGACAGTATGGGTTGAGTGTAGAAACAGAGCTCAGACAGTGGGTTGAGTGTAGAAACAGAGATCAGACAGTATGGGTTGAGTTATAGACAACAGAGCTCAGAATTTATACGGTATGGAGAGAGTGTATATGTGTGTGTGAGAGAGAGAGAGAGAGAGAGAGAGAGAGAGAGAGAGAGAGAGAGAGAGAGAGAGAGAGAGAGAGAAAGAGATCGGAAAAGACTTATCCATGCAGTCATGCATCAAATGCAACTGTTGATATAATATACACAGCGGATAATCAGCGAAGTGTGCTTTAATCCATCAGGGGGCGAAACAATGCCTGGCCGCGTCACATCACCGAAACAATGCCTGGCCGCGTCACATCACCTGAGGCAACGCCATCTCTGCTGCCAGACGCAGCCCAGGAGGCCAGTGCATATCGGTTAGCGCGGGGCTCAACAGTGCGAGCGTTTCACTCGCAATTTTGCGACTAAAAATAGACGTGTGTGAACTGGAAAAATTATTTACGGAGTAAAGATGCATATGGGGACCTGCACTGGCTCCCCATTGCCGGACGAATCCGCTTCAAGGCCCTCAACCTGGTATATCGTGCGGTGAAGGGAACCGCTCCCGCCTATACCTCCGGTCAATGGTCTCTAACTACACACCCTCAAGACCCCATACGCTCTGCATCTTCTGGCCGTCTCAGACCCGCTCCTATCCGAGCTCCGGGAGGGTCATCAAGGAGAAGCCGCCTATTCTCGGTCATCGCTCCACAATGGTGGAACGAACTTCCCACCACAGTTAGGACAGGAGCCGAAACCCGTCCAATCTTTCGCCGTCAACTAAAGAAGACGCACTTAATTATCTTAAATAATAAAAAATAAATAAAATCTCTAACCCTAACTAACCTTACTGTCATGCACTTGTCCTGATATACGAACCTACACTGTAGCACTCAACACTTTGATGAACATTGTTACTCAGCTGATAGAGTTGTGCCCTTCCTGCTGTCTTGTTGTACAAAACTTTGGATAAAAGCGTCGTTAAATGTAAATGTAATGTAATATGGGTCAGTGGCTGCATTGAGCAAAAAGGATCTACTCAACTGCCAGGACCTGTAGCTCGGGACCCGACGTCATTTAACTGTTTACGTCAGCAAAGCCTGTGATCAGAGACTCTGTACTCTGTGTACGTGCACACATAGAGCCCAAAGGGTGCTCGAGCACCTGCCCTTTTGTGCCTCATAAAAAACTGCCCTTTTTATGCCAATTTTATTTTATTTATCTTTTTATCTTTCAGGCCCAGTGCCCTTTTCAGCCTTTGAGCACCTGCCCCATGGACGTGCACAGGAGTTTAGAGGGGCAGGTGCTCAAAGGCTGAAAAGGGCACTATACCTGTGCGTGTGGGAAGCGATTGCGTGAAGCGTGCAAGCCCGATTGGGGGCCCTTTTTGGATATTGAACTATATTGAACTATAATAAAATCAGTGCAGGAGCTCACTTAACCTTGAAAGGCACTTATATCACTGACTTAAAAGGCCCATACATGTACATCTCCATAAATGTTCAGGGGGGAGGGAATAAGTGCTTACCCTACAGACCCCAAGAAGTGCTGTATATTCTGTATTGTTTAATATATAAAAAACATATCAAATATATTAAATAATAAAAGAAAATTGGCATAAAAAGGACCCTTTTTTTATGAGGCACAAAAGGGCAGGTGCTCAAGCACCCTTTGGGCTCTATGTGTGCACATCCCTGCTTGCCGGACCACAGCAGCGAATGATCGAAGGTTTGGCTTAGCTTCACAAAAGAGATAGAAGATGAGAGAGCGAGCGAGTGCCCATGTACATTGTTTTTTCTTTTTTTGGTGTTTTCTGTATATTTAATTATGTATATGTTCTGGGCCCCCTTTGGCTGTGGGTCTGATGGTCGCGGGCTCGGGCTCGGGGTGGGGGGGGGGGCTTGTTCGGGGCCTCGGTGAGTCGTGGTGTTAAAGAGGCATGATGCCTTGACTCGCTGGGGCGCCGGACTCGGGGTCCTCGAGGGTTGGGGATCGTGGCTGCTGTGTAGGGAGATGGAGAGGGCTCAAGGTGGTCACTATACAGTCTGTCTCAATTACTGTCTTGTCATTATTGTAATAAGTTACTGTCCTGTGATGTCTTTTTAGGTTTTTATTATTATTATTATTATTATTATTATTATTATTATTATTATTATTATTATTATTATTATTATTATTATTATTATTATTATTATTATTATTATTATTATTATTATTATTATTATTATTATTATTATTATTATTATTATTATTATTATTATTATTATTATTATTATTATTATTATTATTATTATTATTATTATTATTATTATTATTATTATTATTATTATTATTGTTTCATGTGGAAACATTTTTATAAAAAAGATTTGATACAACATTTTTTTTAAAAGATGGAAGGCAGCCAAACGCAATACCCCGCAGCGAGAGTATTTAGTGCAGCAAGGAACCCCCTCCAATATGACAAAACGTTTGCTTCAACCCTCTGTGCACCCTTTTCAATGTGTTGTGTTCTCAGCCGTACAGTATACAGTATACAGTATACACACTATGTTAGCGTAGAGTGTAAAGTGCTAACATTGCTACCGATGTTAGTGGCAGCAATGTTAGCATTTCACACTCTACGCTAACATACATTAGTGCGGAGAGATGCCTGGCCATGCGAGACACTCGAGTGTCAAGTCAAGTCAAGAGTTTTATTTGTCACGGCATACAAGTATACAATGAAATGCGGGTGGTCTTGCCCGCAACGATGTGCATTACAGTGGTACAAAATATATAGAATCCAATAAAAAAACAACATTGTGCAATAAACAGGTAACAGGTAACAGGTAACATGGTGTGACATCTCGGTATCTGTACATAGTTATTTACAGAGCATATAGGACATGCTAGGTAGCTTTAGTAGTGCAATACACTGTTCCTGTTGTTATGCTAATTTAAAGTGGCCTTTCCTTTTGGCCATAAGTGTGCGTGTGTGCGGCATGAGCGTGTGCCCGCTCATGTTAAAGTGTTAAAGTGGCTGCTAGTGTGTGAGAGCGTGCACAGCGTGCGTGTCGTGTGTGTGCTCATGTGTGCTTGTGTGTGGATAGTTCAGTGTTCTGTGGCACTCAATGTTCATTGTTCAAGGCTCTGATGGCCTGGGGGAAGAAGCTGAGTGTAACACTATACTGACAGCTGACGTTCGTCTTTTATATTAGAGGTACCAGTAAACAAAGGATAATCCTAGATGCAAGTTCACAGAGCACCCTGGCCCCTCCAGCTCACCCCCAGACACCTGCTTTCAGAAGAAAACGCCTTTGATTTTAGCTATGAAGGGGAAGAGGAGGACAGGGAGAGTGACACAGAGCGGTGATTCATGGCGAACGGCTTACAATCCTTGGCAACGGTTGTCTCCTTCCTTAGGTAATAAGCAACCACATCCACAGCGATATTAATGAATTTAATAAGCTTCCTTTGATATATTCCTGTCATAATGCATCAGAAACGGATGACAAAAAACTAAAGGCTACAGTAAGTTGAGCGGGGAAATATATCTTCACTGACTAAATTGGCCAAGAATTAAAGGTAGAACAGTCTTGGTTCTTGATTATTGAATTTTCTCCACCAAAAATACTTGGAACGGAGATCCGATGAGAACCGGATTCGATAAGCAGAACCGGGATCGATGGAATGGAGACAAATCCGATACCCAACCCTACTGAAAATAAGTATCAGTGTGAACGTTTTTCACTGTGCTCCTAAATGTCTTTAGGAAAAAAGCCCTGTATAGTCTTATAAGTTAGTAGACATGTACACATGGATAAATAGCCACTGCCGATATACTACTACATATTGTAACGCTTTTTAAGAGCTATGAGTAAAATACAAGTAAAATCATGTGAACAAATGTATCAAATTATGAAATCATTTGGTGCATTGAAATCTCATCTTTTGCTACGTCCGCATTGTAGATAAAGGCTACTCGAGGGGCAATGGTGGCTCAGGAGGTAGAACGGTCTGGTAATCGGAAGGTTCCCGGTTCGATTCCAGCTTCTCCTCCGGCCGCATGTTGTCGAAGTGCCCTTGAGCAAAGACACGTATAACCCCTAACTCCTCCCCCCGATGAGCAGGTCGGCACCTTGCGTGGTCGCTTCCGCCATCGGTGTGTGAATATGTGTCTTCGAATGGGTGACTGCGAGACATAAGTTGTAAAGCAATTTTGGATAAAAGCGCTACATAAATGCAGCCCATTTATATAAATACAGTCCGCATGGGTCGTTGCAATTATGGTAATCCAATCTTGACGCAACTTGAACTGCCCTCAGTTGAATTGTTTCTGCAGATCACTCTCAATGAAGGCCTTGGACTGCATCACTCACAGCAGTGGTGACTGACACACACACACACACACACACACACACACACACACACACACAGGGGCGGACCTAGCCCATTTGGCGCCCTAGGCGAGATTCACCACCACTTTTTTTTTTCTTCATAGTTCTCTAACGTTAGTCTTTCTTTCCTCAACGTTCAATTCTATAAACACTTGACCGATACCCATCAATGCACAGCGCTCTAGCATGTTCTGACTGTGAACACCTAAAGCTGAGGCTCAGACCGACCGACCGTTTTAGATTTTTGGCTCATTTTCCCTTATGTTAGAATTTTTTTAATGTAAAAATAATGGTTGCAGATATAGAGGGGGGTGCCAAAACTGCACAGAAAAAAAAATAAAAAAAATAAAAAAAATAAAAATAAAAAAATACAGGCGACCGCCTATATCGCCTGTAGGAAGGTCCGCCCCTGCACACACACACACACACACACACACACACACACACACACACACACACACACACACGCCCTGGGGACAGAGCGACGGAAGACGTGCCCCGCAAATACGCATTCAGGAGCGATTACAGCATATAGTGGGGCTGTCCCCGACTAAGGATTTGGATGGTCGACTATGATTGGCCAAAATTTGCCGTTGGTCGACTATTGGTCGACCAAAAAAATAAATATATACATATATATATAATATTTAAAAAATAAAAAAATAAAATATTTACTTTTGTATCATTCCATTTGGGCTGTGGGGGGTGCTTAATGTCTGAAGGAGTCGACTGAAGGCTTCTTGTCCTCTGCAAAAGCATGCAATTGGTCCACTGATGGATACATCTTGATATTTGTCTAGTCTAGTGTGTTCATTAGACGGGTGAAATCCTCTTTCAGTGCCTCTGTGCCTGTTTGCTTAGGCAGTTAGCCTCTGGTATGCGTGCCATTAGCGTTAGCCACGCTTCTAGGCCTCTTTTCATTTGGAAAGAATGATAAAAAAATATATATATATATATATATTATAATTTTTTTTATTATATTCGACTAAGAGGTTGGCCAGTCGACTACGGCTCCTTTCGACCGATTAGTCGACTAATAGGGGTCAGCCCTACAGCATAGTATCTGCGCTCTACAGAGAAGACTGTATATAGTTCTAGAAGTGCTTTGCTGTAACATACTTACTGTAAACCCGATCATAACATGTGTATCTCTATAACTCTGACAATCACTGTGAATAACACTAGGGATGGGTACCGAACCGAACCGAATTAAGGGTACCGCCCGAATCACGTGAGATCCGCCGGTGCCACATTTCGGTACTGTAAAAAAAAAAAAAAAAAAAAAAATATATATATATATAAAAGGTTTTAGTACAATGACGTCAATGTTTAGTTTACCACAAAACCTACGAAGTGTGCCTGACGTCAACGTTCACGCACACAATACACGCTTACCTAGGATTTGACTTGATTCAACAACAAAGCAGTCGGGGCGATGGCGAGCAGAGAACGGTCGCAAGTGTTGTTACACTTTACGAATCTAGATGCAGACAACGCTCGCTGCAATATTATATACAGTATATATTAACAAATTGTTCTAAATAAATAATAATGATAATATAAATTATTTGATGTTTTGATATATTTTTTTTTAACTGAGGTAGGAGATAACATTTTTAGAGACTAAAGTACAGAAAAAGGGTACCGTTGGGTACCGGTATCGATTCACAGGTACCGGTTCAAATGTGAAAGGTACCCAACCCTAATAACTACTATACTGTATATAACATGCTCCGATTAACGGCTGCAAAAACGGCTGTTATAAGCATCACTCTGTCACTGCGTTAGCGATCGTTACTCGCCGTTACCGTCTCCTCTCAGTGTCGTAAATTCAAGAGTCTGGCCTGGAGTTAAAACAATTATCTGCTTTTATGGAGTTAGATATCATCAGATAATAACCTTAGGGTCTCAATCTCGCCAAAAATTATATCGTTATGCTGGATGAACCCTTGTTTGCTTCCACGCTGTCAAATCAAACTTGAGAACTATTAGGAATGTCTGACCCCTGACCCCTGAGTGTGTCTGACTGCACGGACTATAGACTATCATTATGCCAGTTCTGTATCGTTAGTGGCTTAGCTTGGCATCACACTGCACTATCTCGCGTACGTGCACGCGTACTGAATAAACCACAAATGTACCTCTAATACCAGTATTAGTCTGACCACACCCCTCATCAGCTTACCTTCATAAGCAGGTGTGTGGTCACCTGCTCTCCTCCTTCTCGCTTTCACCACAAGGAAGAAGTGCCTCGGTAGATCCCCACACTTGACACCATGATGGAAGAAATTGGATTAGGAACAGCTTGGGAAACAAGGATACGTTGACATCATATCTTTATTTCCTCTCTCACTATTTTCGAGAAAATACGGCGATATTGTCTTCGTACTGGAGTGTCTAGAAGATGATGATCATTCTAAAAACCCTCCACCGGTTTTCGTATTGGGAGCACGCCGCTGCATGCTTCTCAACTGCAGTTCCTTGCTGTGTTTGTTGGGGTGAAACCTGTCAGGCCACAGCTGAACTGTCGGACATGCCGCTGTTGTGAGAAGCGGTGCGTTCCAGGTTGGGTGAGTAGTGTTTGCTGGCGGGCTCCACTTGTCTGTTAGTGCTATGGGGGCTACTTGACAAAGTTTATGGAAACCGGCCCCAGGCTAGGGTCCTTTGTTTAGCCGCCTAGGCGACAGAAGGCCTTGGTCTGGAGACCATTATAGTTTTAACTAGTGGGCCGCGACCATTGACACTGGTGATCCCTGTGTGTTCTGGACGAGTGGATTCTCTCTGTCACCGTGTTAAGGCCCCATCTTTCATATCCAAATGAGAGTATTCCTTCACGAGGGGATATGTGCATGTAATGTGCGATAGCGGCAGATTCATGTTCAAAGTCAGCTATACAGGCCAGTTGGTACTGTGCTGATTCCGCCGGATGTGGTAAAGTCACCGTTGTGAAGCGGTGTTGACATCTTGTTTTCTCTTTTCTCTTAAAAAGTGAGGAGAGGTTCAGAACGGCGGCCTGTCTGGGTGAGTGTTATGTCATTGTTTACATGTTCATAGCTTACGGTTAGCCAGTCAGCTGTTAACTGCTGCGTTAGCCTGCTGGATCGCTGCATGGTCTGCTTAAGGCCTACTATTAGCCAGTCAGCTGTTAGCTGCGGGGCTAGCATGTCGTGGTCGCTAGGTAACGTTAGCTTGCTGCTATGGCCATGGCTGGCGCGGGGTAGCTTAGCTTCTCGCGCGCCGCCGGGAGCTCGCTTCTGATCGCCGTTAGCTTGATGCTATTCTGTTGAACGTGCTTTGATTTTAACATGTTTTACACTCTTGACCGCGACGTCATCCTTGACAGGGGATGTTTCGTCGACCCTGCCCTGAGCCTGGACGGGGATTGCGTCAACAAAGAGGACTGTAGCGACTGGTTGGAGCGGCGACGCTGCCCGGATCGAACAACACAGGACGGCTGTGTTCTACGGTGTCTTGTGACTGCACTTCGCTGATCTGTGTTCCGGGTAGGAACGGGGTTGACCAGACCTCATAACACGTCTTCTGGTTTTACTTTGCTAAATGTATTGTGAATAACGGTGTTTTTTCCCAAAACGTGTGTTGTTGCAATGCATTTAGGATACGTTGCGGGTTATGTGTGAGCTGTTTTTGTCACTGGCAGTTAGCTTCTCCGTGCAGATCGTGATGTATTGATCTGGTTGTTGTGTGAGAAACATCATGGTGTTTATGTGTACCGTGTACTCACTACTAAGGCAACTAACCTATGAAGCTATGCTTGGTGACAAGTGAGTAAAAGAATGTTCTTTCTCAGACTGTAATGACAATGAACAGTGTGTTCACACATTAACAGGTTTTCCTGTTTTAACTGGCCGTATTGAGGGTAAAATAGGAGGATTGTGTTTTTCCCCCCCGGTTCCCTGGGGACTTTATCACCTCCTATCAGACATGTTGTGCATTAATTGTGTCTTTTGTGTGGTAGGGATACGATGTAACTCTTAGCTTGATTGCTGAGGTTGTGCTAAATCTGCTGGAGAAACTTATTTCCTAAAGGGAAATTGGTTTGGTTGCTGTCATGTGTGCTTAGCAAGGCCTGTGGTCGATACTAATCAAGAATGATGTATTCTCTCATTGTGAAAAAAACGGCGTTCCTCTGTTGAGTGTTTTTGCCATTTTTTGTAGGTGATGATGGGTTGTGTGTGTCATGTGACCTACAACTGGGTTGTACTGGCCACAGAAGCACATGTGTATGTTGGACCGGGGTTCTTAGAGCCCTCTCTATTCTGTGTTTTTCCTTAGTAAAAATCAGATAGCAGGTTAGCTCATGCGCTGTGTGGAGCTGTGAAACGCTTCATAGAGCTGACTATGACTGTGTCATATTCTCTTTTTGTCGTTACGTCGTATCATGGGTGTGGGGTCGTAAAGGGGTGAACTGGTAACCTTTCCTCTCCCCATTGTTCTGTCGGTCAGGGGTACACCCCCTGTCCTTCAAGGTTCCCGTCACGTGGCGGTTCGGCACGTTACGGGGGGGGGGGGGGGGGGGGGGGGAGGGAGTTCCTGGTCCCACGGCCTGGTATATTGGGCGTGTGCACCGCAGGAATTCCCCCGCCATAGAGTACGTCACCGTGCGCGTCTCTGTTGGTAGGACTTCCGTGTGCTGTTCAGGTCCATGTGATGGATCTGTTTTCAGGGGGGGTGGTCAGGGCTCCTCCTCACCAAGCGCCTATTCAGGCCTTCTGTGAGTTCGGACTCCTTCTTCCATGTGAGGAAGCCTCCATCAGAGTACAGAGCTTTCCTCCTCAGATTGTCAAAGTGAGTGGACCCTCTAGAAGGGTCCTTTTCTATTGTATGTATATTCGATTCAATTCGTTTATTGAGTGTGTATGGGTTCGGTGCCTCTTCCCCGGAGGCCCTAAAACCAGTTTTTTACATGGCTCAAGGTGCAATATATTCTTTTCAATCTGTACAGCTCGCGTGGGAAGTCTCTCTGGGGATCCCCGTCTCTTTCCTATGGGAGGGTGGTGGGATGTAAAAATGTGAACATTTTTTACCCCGGCTGTGTAGACTGGGATACATACTGTTGATGCTTCCTTCTTTCTATTCCAGAAGTGTTGGAGTTAGGGAGTGTCACACCCCTCTTGTCGTTCCCCTGGGCGCCTTGGGGATTCAATGACAGGTCTAAATAGCCTGTTCATTGATGGGGGTGTGTCCCGACGCACGTATAGTGCTAGCTCGCTGTAAACAGGCGATTGACTGGCACGCCTTGGTTGCTTGTGGTTGAAACAGCGTTTTTATAAAGCAACTGAGATGGGGGTTTTTCCTCTTCCGACGACCACATCCCATGACCTGGGTGGGTTGTCGACGGATTCTCATTCATGTCTGGGGGATGATGACGGGATGGATCTGAACATATGTAGTGGGGTCTCACGCCCTTGGGGTGGGCCACCAGGCGCGGTTCGTCCGAACGTCTGGGTGGCGCCTTCTTTTCATGTTAAGATCAACACGCATATCTGCCCTTCTCCTGGAGTAGGCATGTCGGCGTGGTTAGGGCACGGGACTGGTTCTGGTCACGCTGGTCCAGATCAGTTGAACCCGTTGTCCGCCGGGGATGCAGATCTGCTGTTCTGGTACCCTGAGGGACTTGGGCTTTTTTCAGGGGGAAAAATGCCAGGTCGGTCTGGGTGTCACAGGGTTAAGCGCTATGGAGACCCTGGTTGGGTATGTTTTTACTCAGCACTGTCGTCATGGCTTACAGCCATGCCATTCTGTACGCGCTCGATCTCGTCGGATCTCGGCCGCTACACAGGTTGGTCCTGGTTAGTACTTGGTTGGGAGACCGCCGGGGAATACCAGGTACGGTGTGCTTAGGGGCTGGTTCTCCATTATTTTTCGCTCCTCTCTCACGCATGGCGAAGAGGGGCCTGTGGGGGTGGTTTTTTGACCTCCTCTGGTGACCCTGTGCTTCCCGTACCGCCAGGCCCGGTCCGAAGTGATGTTTGCGACCCGTAGGCCTGGGTTAACCCTTTTTGGAAACTGAAACACTTGTACTGCGGTATAGCCGGTGTATACCCGCAGGTGTGTTTTGGAGTTTTTTCTTGAGGGGTTATAGGAACAACCACCGCATTGGGTAACACCGAGGTGGTTGATTCCCTGGTGTGTTGGAGCAGTGTCAACTCCCGGGTTCACCGTTTGAGGGTGCCCCTGCACGTTCATGACGTCTGCCAATCGTGTCAGCCTTCTCTGCCTCGACCCCTCTGGGTGGGGGTTGTTAAATGGAGGCTTGGTCATGCAACACCGCCAGCTTACGCTCCTTCCGCCGGTGCGGCTGTGTTCAGCTGTCCCCTCTGGCGCCTGTCTCGTCCGCAGTCTCCAGGCTAGGGTTAACAGCCTGTTGCCTGGTTTTTCCCCGGTGCGCTGCCTGCTTCCGTTGGTTAACCTTTTTTGTGTGCTTACGGCCATGCTGACTGCCTGTTCTGCAGGGTCAGTGTGCCAGGCGGTGTACTATTGGGGGGACGGGGCCCGCTCGGCTTACGGCCATACCGACCTGAACACGCCCGATCTCGTCCGATCTCGGAAGCTAAGCAGGTTCTGGCCTGGTTAGTACTTGGATGGGATTCCGCCTGGGAATACCAGGTGCAGTAACTGAGGGGCCTTTGTCCGAATACGCTGGCGATGTGGGGGGCGGGGCACTACGTGCCCACCTGGTGGGGTCTTGATGCTGGCATCATGGACTTCTCCGGGCCCCCATTCTAGGGAGTCCAGTCCTTTTGGTGGGTCTGGGTCTTCCTTCGTGCTCCGCTGCTACGGCCTTGCCACGGGGTTGGGTTTGCCCTTGACCCCGTGATTCTGGGGGCAGTAACGAGGTTGTTCCTCCGTTCGTTCCCGGGTGGCATGCGGGTTGTGCGTGTGTGTAGTCGTGGGGTCAAGCCACGGTCTGCTCACCCTGTGCATTGAGTTGCTTGAGTGCCTCTTCGCACGGTCGGGTCCGTCGCCCTCCCGTGACGTCCCTAATAGGGGGGCTACCCGCCATTAGGGGGGGTCGGGGGGGCTCGGCCCTCCCTGTTCTGATGGTTGTGGGGGGGCTGTCAGCGGGGTGTATTTGTCAGCCAGTGGCTCCGCTTGGCCTCCCTTGTGCAGTGTGATGCCAAGCTAAGCCACTAACGATACAGAACGATAGGTTATGACTATAACCAAGTTCTGTTAGTTAGGGGCGATGCTTGGCATCAGACGGCCGCTGCAGCCCTTGTCCTCACCTTGTGGTGAAAGCTTGGGAAGGAGGAGAGCAGGTGACCACACACCTGCTTATGAAGGTAAGCTGATGAGGGGTGTGGTCAGACTAATACTGGTATTAGAGGTACATTTGTGGTTTATTCAGTACGCGTGCACGTACGCGAGATAGTGCAGTGTGATGCCAAGCATCGCCCCTAACTAACAGAACTTGGTTATAGTCATAACCTATCGTTAGGGTTCAGACCCTCACCTGCACCTTGTTTACTTTACTCATTGTTGTATTGTATTATGAATTTGATAAGGAGTATTTATTGTTTTAATTGTCTGTATGCCATGTGAATGTTGTGAGTGTATAAGTGTTATGGACCCCAGGAAGAATAGCCACAGCACTGCTGTGGCTAATGGGGTTCCAAATAAACTTAAACCATTACTCATAGTATATATGTGACTAGCCGTAGACAGTAGGGACTTGTTGCGCCATCTTCAATATATATATATATTTTTACATATTATGAAAGTACAGATTCATACCTTCAAAATAAGCCATCACTTGAACATTTTGGTGGGATACTTTTCAAGCTACTTCCTATGAATCATGGTGATTATCACAAAACCTAATCAGAGAAAATGGCCTTGACATTTTTACACTTACAGTGTTAAAAAACTACAACCCTACCCAGAATGCATTGTAATCCAGGAGGCCCCCTCTCCCCCCCCCCCTCTCGCTCTCTGGGGGCAATTAACACCTTGCTGCGTTCTAGTAAGGCTCTTTTGTTATGCCAATGAGTCTGTCTTGTGGCACTGTAAACACAACACCCACGAAGGGAAAGACTTCATGATAGTTTATTTAATTTAGTGTGGTAGTGAAAGGCAGTGGTGCGTTATTAAAATCATCGGGGGTTGCACGCACCACGTGCACGCGCGCTCCCGGCGCGTGCGCTCCCGCGAATGCGCATTTAATGTCCCCTCGCTTGAGCGCAGACTGGAGACAGTGCCTGATTGCCTCTACGAATGGAATGTAACACATGTCTTCACAACAGGTTGGGTGTGAATGTATCTGAGAGCGTATTTAACACACCTAACGACCGGCGCTATTGATATGCAAATAGCGAGTACTTATCATGGGGTGGCACGGAGTGCAACCCCGTCCCATGAAGAACGCATGCCTGGTGAAAGGTTAACCTTCTGTAGTGTGGTAGTGAAAGGTTAACCTTCTGTAGTGTGGTAGTGAAAGGATTATGTCTGTTTTAATTTAATAAGTGGTCTTTAATGTCAGTAGTGTACCAGAGCAGACTATTATTTTTAGGAAGGAGGTTGAAGAGGAGTATCTTGACTTGACTTTGCATTAGTTTGTGGTTAACTATCCAGAGCAATGGGGTCAAGCTCCTTACTTTCACAGTGCACACAAATTTCAGTGTGCCCCAGTTAGCTTGTACAGGCAGGTGCTTGACCCTGTTGACTTTGCATTAGTTTGTGGTTAACTATCCAGAGCTAGTATGAGGAACAGCATGGGTTGTGGTGTGGCAAGCAATTATATTATATTATATTTCCCTGCTATGTAAGTGCAACTCTATGTCATTACACTGTCTTCTATGGCCTGCCCCAGTGATGAGCAATCTCCAAGTATTAGGCCTATATGGACCTATAGTATTTATATATTGATTGATTGATTGATTGGAAACTTTATTAACAGATTGCAGAATGGGTACAGTACAGTACAGCTCAATACATATATAATGTATTATACTTGTCCTAATATAGTACTAACCTACTGTACACTGTAGCACTCAACACTTTGATGAACATTGTTACTCAGCTGATAGAGTTGTGCCCTTCCTGATGACTTGTCGTACAGACCTTGTACGTCTAAAAGTGGATAAAAGCGTCAGCAAAATGACTAAATGTAAATGTATAATAAGGAAGACCTATTTATATACTGTAGTATGTGGACCAGGACCTAGTATGTACTGTATATTATGTATTATGAATTGAAAATGGGGGACCCTGATGTAAACAAGACAAATCAAGTTTCAAGATTTTATTATCATTTAAAATAACTCGAGATGTATTCACATACACACCAGGGCATACAGTGAAATGCGGGTGGCCATGCCCGCTTTGATTGTGCAGTAATACTAATAAACGAATAAAATAGACATAATAAACAGGTACAAAAATAGGCATGATAAAATAGACATGCTAAAGTCAATGTTCAATGTTCAATGTTCTGATGGCCTCTCTCCAGAGTGATCACCATGGTCTTTTTGAACCGCTGCTTGATACTTTGGGCATGTGATGTCTTGGGCTTCATCATCACAGAATGTCGCCAGCGCGTTATTGTCCTCGGCGCAGTGTCCACCGATTCACCAAACCGGTTTAACGCATCAGCCACGTCCCACGCTGTAGTCTGCATGGTGAATTATCAGCCGAGCACTGTCAAAACGCTGTTTATATCCATCAACTTAATGACGTCACCGCCATGGTCGGCTTGTCTTGACCAATAGCGCATCTTGAAAGGCGTGTTAATAAATTTGTTTATCTGGCTTACTGCCGCGGATTCACGCCACGCAATAACAAAGCGCAACATTAAAATAAGGACAGCTGTTTACAAGTGGATGTTTAATGACAATAAAGCATAACAATGGCTGAAATGAAACCCAACGTTAAACGTGAAATGCCTGTATGGAAAATGTTGACAAAATATAATACCTAAGTTCTTTGTTATTTTCTTTGAGTTTTCCCTATTGAATGAATTTACTTTCTTATGGCATTAATAGGTTGCAATAAATCCACTCGAACTAAATTCGTTCACTCATACAATTTGTGACATTCTAAAATGTGTTTTAATGTTGTTTAATGACAATACGACCCGACTCGCGTTTTATGATGAAGGTCTTTTTAATATAGACACTGCGTTTGTCACAAGTTAAGTTGCTATAACTTATAACGTTAAGATAAGTGTATTAACATTTGGAGCTTGTGTCCTTGTGTGTGTTTCAACACCTCACTAAGTACCAAGATGGGAAAAGTGCAGAGAGACATTTCATTGGTGACTCAGTGCATGTGTGTGTGTGTGTTCCTGTGGGTCGCCCATCTCGCGTGTGTGTGTTAAAACTGCATGACAAATAAAGACTTCTAGTCTAACAATTATTATTATAATTATTATTATAAATAAAGACTTCTAGTCTAACAATTATTATTACCTGTGATTAATGCATGAAGCACGCGCAGACAGACCACACCGAGCGTAAGCCCTCGTCTGTAGTCTTTCCCACAGTATTGAGACATTGTTATTTGTCCGACAGTTCAGACCCTCACCTGCACCTTGTGTCTACTGTTTACCTTTACTCATAGTATATACAGAAAATGTAATTTTTTTTAATCTATTGCCTCATGTTTATTTTATTGTAACATAATAACGTATAACCATACAGACACTCATCTGCACCTTTGTTTACACCGTTTATTTTTCCTCACACTTTTATATTCATATTTAATTTGCATTGCATGTATTTGTCTTTGTACTATTACCCTGCTCATACCTGCACCCCTCCCCCCCTCCCCCACGCTGCTATGTTGCTGAATTTCCCCAAGGGGATCAATAAAGGAATATTTCATCGTCTCTTCTCTTATCTTCAGCCATTCACAGTATTTAAAAAAACATCACACGTTTTCTTTTAAATACAGCACAGCTTGGGGTCTTCTTTCTAGGTCATTAGAAGTAATAGTTGCAGCTGTCATTCAAACAAAGCCAATACAGCTATGACCCCCCCCCCCCCCCCCACCCCCACACACACACACACACACACACACACACACACACACACACACACACACACACACACACACACACACACACATTTAATTACATTTCAAACCTTTAATCTCCAAGACACTGAGGTTACCCTAATTTAATAATAATAATAATAATAATAATAATAATAATAATAATAATAATAATAATAATAATAATAATAATAATAATAATAATAATAATAATAATAATAATAATAATAATAATAATAATAATAATAATAATAATAATAATAATAATAATAATAATAATAATAATAATAATAATAATAATAATAATAATAATAATAATAATAATAATAATAATAATAATAATAATAATAATAATAATAATAATAATAATAATAATAATAATAATAATAATAATAATAATAATAATAATAATAATAATAATAATAATAATAATAATAATAATAATAATAATAATAATAATAATAATAATAATAATAATAATAATAATAATAATAATAATAATAATAATAATAATAATAATAATAATAATAATAATAATAATAATAATAATAATAATAATAATAATAATAATAATAATAATAATAATAATAATGGCTTGAATTTATATAGTGCCTTTCGTGTACCGAAGGTGCCCTTACAATAAAAAGGGGGGAGGGGAGAGGATAACGTGACCTAAACAAACAAACAAAAATACACAAACAGAACAGAACAAAAACAGAACAAAACAAAACAGAACAAACAGAATGAATAGGATGCTAGTCAGGAGCATCAGAGACCTAGGCGAAGAAGAGGTGGGTGTTCAGCAGCTTTTTAAAGTGGAGTTAGCATTTTTCGGATGTCCATGGGGAGGGATTTACAAAGGGCGGGGGCAGCGACACTAAAAGCCCCGTCCCCGAAGGTCCGGACGGTGAGTAAGCCTGTGTCAGAGGAGCAGAGATTTACAGCGACAAGGAGCTTATCAAGACAAGACACAGTGTATCAGCAATTTCATACATACAGGCTGTGGCGGCTGGTCCATAGAGGGCCCTGGGGCGCCGCCCCTCCTGGTGGAGAGCAGTGTTGCGTTGCTCATATCAACACTGGTTGCACGCACGCTAATGGCGCCACGTGCACGCGTGCTCCCGGGCGCGTGCGCTCGCTCCCGTGCATGCGCATAAATGTTCCCTCGCATAAGGACAGACTAAAGACAGTGCCTAATTGCCTCTACGAATGGAATGTAACACCTGACGACCGGCGTTATTGATATGCAAAGTAGCCAGGTGGGTACTTAGCAAGTTGGCGCATCAGTCGAGTGCAGCGCATTCCTGTGTGCACGCGCGTGCACATCCGTGCATGCGCGTGCACATCCGTGCATGTGCGTGCACGCGCTTCTGCTCACAACTTTGGTTGCATAGCGTGCAACCCCGTCCCATGAGCAACGCATCACTGATGAAGAGAGAAGAAGAAAGAAGAAATAGTGGTTTTGGATTTTAGATTTCGACCCCGAACTTGTCGTCGTCATCGGACATTGATAATAATCACAATATACTGTACATTCAGACAGTGTTGGACTTGGATCTAACAAAATGGATTTATATGGACACGTTTATGGAAAGTACAAGCCGCAACACAGCTTTTTTGTGGACGGCCATCATACACAGCTGAATGTGGACAAGTTGGACAAAATCAACAACAAGGCTGTATGCTGGAAGTCGAAGGTAAGCAAGCGAAAAATATGCTTCAGTATGCTTCAACATTTGAGTTAAACAGAAGTCATCACTTGTTATCTTATAGATAGATAGATGGCTTAAAGGGGAACTCCAACATTTTGGGAAATTAGCTTATTTAACATCTTCCCTGGAGTTAGACAAGAAGATACATACCTTTTTTGTCTCTGTGCGTGCATTTTAGCTTTGGGAATAGACGCTCCGTTAGCATAGCTTAGCTTCATCACTGGAAGTGAGGCAGGACAGTAGCCTTACAGTGCCTTACAGTGTATTGCAAGGTCTGACATTGACCAAATTTGATATGCATGACCTTGGTGGGCTCTAGGTCAACTCCTGAAAAGGGGGTCAATGTCAGACCTTGCAATCAAACGTTAGGGGGCGCACTGAAATTATGGCAAGGGTTATTAGCCCCCTAACTTTTGATTGCAAAGTCTGACATTGACCCCCTTTTCAGGAGTTGACCTAGAGCCCACCAAGGTCATGCATATCAAGTTTGGTCAATGTCAGACCTTGCAATACACTGTAAGGCTACTGTCCTGCCTCACTTCCAGTGATGAAGCTAAGCTATGCTAACGGAGCATCTATTCCCAAAGCTAAAATGCACGCACAGAGACAAAAAAGGTATGTATCTTCTTGTCTAACTCCAGGGAAGATGTTAAATAAGCTAATTTCCCAAAATGTTGGAGTTCCCCTTTAACAACTGAGCAAAAGTTAGCTGAACTAGCTATATCTGCTCCGTCTGAAATCAGAATTTCATGGATATATCCTTGGGTAAAATAGTTTGTTTTATTAATGTTTATTCAACATAATAATAATAATAATAATAATAATAATAATAATAATAATAATAATAATAATAATAATAATATAATAATAATAATAATAATAATAATAATAATAATAATAATAATAATAATAATAATAATAATAATAATAATAATAATAATAATAATAATAATAATAATAATAATAATAATAATAATAATAATAATAATAATAATAATAATAATAATAATAATAATAATAATAATAATAATAATAATAATAATAATAATAATAATAATAATAATAATAATAATAATAATAATAATAATAATAACAACAATACATTAAATTTGTAGTGCACTTTACATTTGGAACAAAATCTCAAAGTGCTAAGGTTCGACATCAATACAACATCAAAACTGTCTGCTTGCTAATGCTAACCAGAACTGATTTGCCGGCAGGAAAGCAACCAACAATATTGTCCGGGCGGAACCCTTATCCCCGACACATAGTTCCGCCCCACCTAGAATAATTTTCACCAGCCGCCACTGCGTACAGGCACAATAAATAAGAATAAACAATTACAAAAACAGCTAAGACAGTCACAAGTCGACACGGTGGTCGGAGATCCTGCTTTTAAATGCAGCACGAGAAGGAAGAAGCTTCAGCTTCAGAGTCAGTCGGAGGACGTTCCAGATGTTGGAAGCATCGGAGGAAAAAGCAGTTTTCCCTAGTTCAGAGCAAACTGGAGGAACCCTGAGAACCAAGCGGCCATCTGAACGTGTAGAATAGGTTCCAAGATTCCACTCGAACAGTGATGTGATGTAAGAGGGATGTTGAACAATAAAGGCTTTAATTAAAAATAAACAAACACCAATGATACACACTCTCTTCTCACACACAAGTAGTTACACTTTTTAATTGAGCGACGATGTGAGGGCGATACTGTACATGCCCTCCGGCCAACCCAGCGCGTCTCAAACAAAGCTCTCTGTCACCTTCATGTCTTCACTTAGCTATCCAAACGCTGAGGCGCTCCCTCCATCCCTCCCTCTCCCTCCATCCCTCCCTCTCCCTCCATCCCTCCCTCTCCCTCTCTCTCTCTCTCATCCCCCATCTCTCTCTCTCCCTCCCTCCCTCTCCCTCCCTCCCTCCCCCCTCCCTCCTCCCTCCCTCCCTCCCTCCCTCCCTCCCTCCCTCCCTCCCTCCCTCCCTCCCTCCCTCCCTCCCTCCCTCCCTCCCTCCCCTCTCTCTGCTCTATCTGTCTCATCCCCCCCATCTCTCTCTCTTTCTCCATCTCTCTCTCCCTCCCTCTCTATCTCTCTCTCATCCCCCATATCT
>NW_028169753.1:12500-69807 GCF_963971535.1 Notolepis coatsorum | reverse complement strand
GAATCAATATCTGAAAATAATTAAAGAAATAAAAACACTAACCTTCGCATGTCTTCTACTATCATGCACTTTGCTACTAAAGAATCTCCTGTGCCTATATTATTACCTACTCTGCTAATATGTCTACTACTATGCACTGAAGACTCTAGCACTCAAGTTTCTACACTTTGAACATTTACTCAGCTGAAAGAGTACCCTTGCTGACTTGCCATACAGAACTTTTTGTATTTTTTTTATTTTTTTTAAACAAACACATAAACAAACATGACAACACAATATTAGATATACAAGCATTAATTAACAGTGCAATCCAATGAAATCACCATTTAGTTAAATGTCTTATACAAGATATACCCCTAATACCTGCTATCTAAATACCCTACACACATTATGCTCTAGCTCGCCCCCCCCCCCCCCCCCCCCCCCCCCCCCCCCGGACCCCCCATTGGATAATCCATCCATTATCACTCGCACCTAACCAGCCATACAGAACTTGTAAGTCGCTTTGGATAAAAGCATTCAGCTAAATGATCCATAGTTCCTGAAACTCATCACCTTTTAAATTTTTTTATTTAACCTTTATTTACCAGGCAGGCAATTAAGAACAAAAGCAGCCTGTCCAAAAAGCAAAGGCCTTTTGAGGTAAGGGGCGGTGGGAGGCTGTAACAAAAACAAGGTTATGTACATGCCAGTGGAGGCTGCTGACCAAATTTTTAGGTGAAGCACAAATTATTATATTATATTATATATTAAATTATATTTTTTAAACATCCCCAACGCTGCAACACCCCCATTCCTCCCAGGTGTCAGGCTCCTCATTCGCTTCCATTCATTTTGGGGACCATGTTTAAATATCATACATCTGAAGTATAAACAAACTATACTGCTGTGACGATTTCAATAAAACAGACCATTCTGAGGCAATGGTATGCAAAACTGCACATTGGAATATCTAACATGTATTTACCACCTTCCTCTGCACGAGGCCACAGATGGGTTTTATGTAACACAAGGACAACGAATTAATGAATGAATGAATGAATGAATGAATGAATGAATGAATGAATGAATGAATGAATGAATGAATGAATGAATGAATGAATGAATGAATGAAAACTTTATTTAACAGATTGCAGAATGGGTACAATACAGTACGGCTCAATACACACAATTGTTAAGGGGATGCAGACCAGAGAAATACTTTCATCTTGTTTACATCAGGGTCCCCCATTTTCAATTCATCATAACATGACATACAGATAGACAGTACTGCTACATCTATATATGACATACATAGATATAGACAGTACTGCTACATCCAGACATTTATGACATACCAGATCTACAAATATACATTACTGTTTAAGAGTACAACGCCTGTCATATAGACCTATAGCGTTGGAAACTCTGATTAAGGAGAGGAGAGGAGAGGAGAGGAGAGGAGAGGAGAGGAGAGGAGAGGAGAGGAGAGAGGAGGAGTGTTACAGTAATGTTACACAAACTGACATTCTAAAGCCAAGACACTTACCCATAAAGACGGTATCTCAATCGATCTCATCTTTCGTTGAATAGTGCAGCTTCTCCATGTGACGAGTCCGACTCGAGCCTCGTGCATTAATCCCATGGAAAATGTAAACAATAGCCATGTGCATCGCGAGCCAGCTTGTTGCATCAAATTGATGTTTGGCTTTTGTCTCCCAAGTGAAGTTAGAACTACACTACTGTTACGGACACGTATTGTTCTCTAAATATTTTGGTAATTGTTTGTTCTCTGAATCAATCAGCTCAGTTCACCCCATAGGGTTTGACTTGAGCAGCCTGTGCTAATTAGTCCAATCAGTCAGAGACCAGCCCCCTACAGGTGTGGGACAATATTCATTAGGGATTTAAGTGTAGTTTATCCAAGCGCCAGCAGAGCGCCGGCGACTGACTAAGACAGACAAAGACTTGGAGTTTTCCTGCTGGAGTTCTCAGAGGAGGCAACCGAGTGCATTCGAGTATCTCCTGCCTCTTACTTGCCCTCCTCCAGCAGGCCACCCTTTTGTATCTGCATTTTCTGGTCTTGCCTTGTTAGCCTGTCAACTAGCTCGACCTACTGAGCTAAACCTTCAATTGGCTTCATACACATAGCCTTTAGCAGTTGATCCATAGCACTTCTTATTTTAATTTTTTCCTGGTCTACCACCGCCACCTGGTGTAAGCATGGCTTTGTGTTCTCTCTGTGCCTCTCTCCTAGAAAGGTTAACTCGGTTAGAGAGTCGTGTCCTTGAACTTGTGTCAGGAAAACAGTCAGCTTTAGACGTCTCGGACACTATAGGCTTTTCTAAGGAGCCTCTAGCGAGGTCTTCTTGTCTGGAGAGTCCCAGACATAGTGCTCAGGACGTGGTCTTGGTGCCCTATATGGAGCGGCAGTGTAACCGCTCGGTCTCGGCCTCAACAGCACCTGCTCCGCAATATGATCTTACACGTGTTGCGGGTTCCGGTCCCAGCACGCAGCGGCGTCCACTGAAACCCTGTCTTCCTGTCCTTGTGATTGGCGACTCCATCACCCGGCATATTAAGCTAGACAAGCCAGCCGAGATCAAATGTTTTGGGGGAGGCAGAGCTACCGACATTGAAGCCAACCTGAGATTTCTGCCGAATAGCATTGTCAAGGGAAAAGTTAACCCACATCTCACACCCACTGAAGATAAATTTGACCATATTGTTATACACGTCGGAAATAATGACTGTAGGATGAAAGTCTCTGAGGTCACAAAGATCAACATAGTTAGGCTTTCTAACCTCGCCAGAAAGATGAGTCGGCATCGAGTAATCTTCTCTGGCCCCCTGCCTGTAAACCGGCATGATGATGAGTTCATGAGTAGGACAGCTTCTCTACACCGATGGCTGGAAAAATACTGTAAAGAACAGGGCTTAGGGTTCGTGGATAACTGGTCCTCTTTCTGGGGGCGCCCTGGCTTGCTGAGAAAGGACGGCGTGCATCCTACCATGCAAGGCGCCTCTCTCTTATCTAGCAATATAGACAAGATTATAGCTTCGGGCTGACAGCCACCCCACAAGCATGCCAGGGTGCAGGCTCTTAGCGAGCCTGCTAGTCATGCTAAACCGATTGAGCCTGCCAATCCTTATACCTTTCCTAACCATGCTGGGTCCCTCCTCCACCAGGCTCCCCACTCCACTCTTTCTATCTCTATCCTTAAACCGGTATATCCAATCAAAACTCGAATATCTTGTTATGCTCCGCTTTACCCAGCTCGTCCTTGTGCGATAAACCATGCCAACTTAATTGCGATTAAACCTACCCGCATGGCTGAAAATCGCGCTGTTAAGTATACAGAGTGAGTGAAGGTTGGCCTTATCAACATCCGCTCTCTGCCAACAAAAGCTCTTTTGGTAAATTAACTGATAACAGACCATAGTCTCGACCTATTGGGCCTCACTGAGACATGGCTTAAACCGAATGACTTTCTGCCCTTAAACGAGGCTTCACCCCCTAATTTTAGTAGCTCCCATATCGCACAAACCTCCAAGAAAGGAGGCGGAGTTGCTCTAATTTACGACTCTAAGCACAACTTTACATCCGACGCAAACTGTAAGTTTTCCTCATTTGAGGTGCTCCACCCAACAGAAAGTGTGGCGGTCTGATTCCTACCTCCACTGCATCCTTTGTAATGGCTGTCCTTTACCGCCCCCCAGGCCCTTACACCCTCTTCCTAGATGAGTTTTCAACTTTCATCTCTGAGCTTGTTAGGCGCTCAGATAACATTTTAATTGTTGGTGATTTTAACATTCATTCCAACAAAACTCTAGATCCCCTAAATAAGGCTTTTACCGACATCATTGACTCTGTCGGTCTCATTCAAATCGTTGACCAACCCACCCACAATGGTGGGAACACCCTTGACCTAGTCCTAGCCCGCGGTCTCACTGTGTCAAATTTGACCGTTTCCCCCTATGTTCCTGCTCTCTCAGACCACTACCTCATCAAATTTCAAATTGAACTGACGGTTTCTCGACCAGACAGTGTAGAATCCTACATGAGCCGTCGTATTAACGCCTCAACTGTCCCAACTCTAGTTAACTGCCTATCTGACACCCTATCTCCCTTCCTCTCTTACTCTGGCCCCCTTGATCTCTTTACAGACAAACTTAATGCCGCCCTTCGTAGCACGCTCGACATTGTCGCTCCCCTTAAGCCTAAAATTAAACGTGCTCCGCAAAAACAAACTCCCTGGTTTACGGAGGAAAAGCGCTCCTTTAAAAAGGCTTGTCGAAGGGGAGCTCCAGTAGCTTACCGCGTACCTCGAACGCTATTTCGGCGTCGGGGACAACCGTGCGCGTCACGGATCTGGGGTAGCGAGTTCGACTCCCGGACAAGCCATACTTTCTCAGAGTGTCTTTCCCCCCATCTATATACCCCCATTCAACCTGTTTCTGTCGGTCATACTTGACCAGAAAAAGCGATAAACGCGAAAAGAACCAGCTGACTGGTCAAAGTTAAAAAAATAAATAAAAAAGGCTTGTCGCAAACTTGAACATAAGTGACGTTCGACCAAACTCGAAGTATTCCGCCTTGCCTGGAATGATAGTTTACGTAACTACAAAAAGGCACTCTCACTTGCCAAAACCTCATATTTTTCCAGGCTCATTAATGAAAACAAAAACAACTCAAAGTTTCTGTTTGACACAGTTGCAAAACTTACTCAGAAACAACCAAGTGCCCTAAACCATGCGTTCTCGGCTAACGAATTCATGAAATTCTTTACCAAGAAAATTGACCTCATTAGAGATGAAATTGTTGCTTTACTCAACAATCAGAGTCCCTCTCAACCTCTGATGGGCCTTTCCCCTGACTTTGATTCCAGCCATACGCTATGCTGCCTTGAAAACGTCTCACTTAGTGCCCTCTCTAAATTGGTTGGCGCGGCTAAACCCTCAACCTGTCTGTTTGACCCTCTTCCAGCAACTCTCATCAAAAAACTCTTCCCAACTCTAGGCCCTGCCCTACTCAATATCTTCAACACCTCCTTGTCTACTGGCGTGGTGCCCCTGGCCTTTAAATCAGCAGTCATTAAACCACTACTTAAAAAACCGAACTTCGACCCTCTAATCTTGAAAAATTACAGACCCATCTCAAATCTTCCGTTCCTATCCAAAGTGTTAGAACGGATCGTCGCAACGCAACTTACTGACCATTTATCAAACAATAATCTTAATGAATCTTTTCAATCTGGCTTTAGAGCCTTACACTCCACCGAAACGGCGGTTACCAAAGTCACAAATGACTTACTGCTCTCTCTTGACTCAAACCTCACTTCTGTGCTCTTATTGCTTGATCTCAGTGCAGCCTTTGACACTATCGATCACTCGATTCTTCTAGGTCGGCTTGAGAATCATGTTGGCATTCGGGGTCTCGCACTAGCTTGGTTTAAATCCTATTTAACTGATAGAACACACTGCGTGGTCTATAATTATTTAACATCTGAGACCCTCCCAGTGCAATGTGGTGTCCCACAAGGCTCTGTCCTGGGCCCTTTGCTATTTTCGATTTACATGCTACCCCTCGGCAATATCATACGCAAATTTGGCATAAACTTTTCATTTTTATGCTGATGACACCCAATTATATATACCTATTAAGCCAAATGATTCCTCCCAACTACAAAACCTTGAGGCCTGCTTGCTTGCCATCAAAAAGTGGATGTCGCAAAACTTTCTACTCCTTAATGCAGATAAAACTGAGATGTTAATTGTCGGCCCCCCAAACCACAGAGGCCTGTTTCAGGACATCTCCCTCAACTTTGATACTTGTCATGTATCCCAGAGCTCCACCATAAAAAACCTAGGAGTAATTTTTTATTCCTCCCTCTCATTTAACCAAAATTGCATTCTTCCATCTTCGTAATATCGCAAAAATTCGCCCCATCTTAACTCTGGCTGATGCTGAAACCCTGATTCATGCTTTTGTCTCATCACGTTTGGACTACTGTAATGCACTTTTTTCAGGCCTACCTAATTCAAGCATCAAAAATCTTCAACTCGTGCAAAATGCGGCTGCACGGATACTAACTAGAACTAGAAAACTTTATCACATCACACCAGTTTTGTCGGGGAGGTTGCGACCCTCTTTGCGCCGCCCCCTATCTCCCTGTCTCCGGCTGCCTCGGAGCAATGACCGGAGTGTTGCATGTCCCGTGGTTAAAAACGGGGAGGATGCGACCGTCTTTGCGCCGCCCCTGTGCCTCAAATAGATTCGCTATCAGCTCTATCTTTAATCTTTCAAAATGTTCAGTTGCTATCAGCTCTATCTTTAATCTTTCAAAATGTTCAGTTGCTATTGCATGCACTCATCTGTGTGTCACTACACACTTGAGTGCATGCTTACCAACTGTTAGTCTGCAACACTACTAGACATCTAAGAAGGGAGATCCCCCCTTGAATGGCCCTTCTAAGCTTTCTCTCCTCCACACTGCCTGTGGAGCATTTTTTCCCTATTGTTAGGTTTTAGTGAGTTTTTCCTTACCTTCGCGTGGGGTATGTCTGGGAGTGCTTGCATTCTTTCATTTATTTGCATTTATTTTAAATTTGTTGGACCTTATGGTGTTCTTTGTCTGTTCTTGACTTATTGTTATGTTTCTTCTTGACTTGTTTAAAGAAGACATGTACGGCCCATGGGGACATTAACGTGTGTTGTCGGGCCTTACAAATAAATTAGATTTTTTTTTTATTTGATTTAAACAATTCGGCTGGCTAACGTTAGCTCACGTTAGCGTCCAGGCTAAGCAGGCTTTCGTTTTACAAACACTACAACTTACTTTTTTCTGATCCAGATGCATAAGTCCACTTCTTCATGTTGCTCAGTTGCTGGTTTATACTTCGGTCCTAATGTTGGCGCAAAGTTTAATTTAGCCTACTGTGTTGTTACAGCTGTACAGCTTACTAAACTACTAGCTTGCTCTTTCAATGCTGCCTTGCACACAGTCAAAACAGTCCAGCTGCAGTTCCATAGGTTTAGGTTTAGCTGGGGCCAATCTCAAGTTTCTAAAGTTTCTTTATTAGTTGTCATACAGAAGTACAGAATACTTTTATACAAAATGCTTCTTTCTGTTACATTTTGTATAAAAGTATTCTGTACTTCTGTATGACAACTAATAAAGAAACTTGAGAAACTTGAGATTGGCCCCAGCTAAACCTAACCTATGGAACTGCAGCTGGACTGTTTTGACTGTGTCCAATGCAGCAATCTCTGATTGGATTTGAAGGTTGTCAATCATTCAACCCGCATTCGTGGGTGGTGTGAGGCAAATCTGCACAGGCAGTGCTTAGATGACTCAAATAGCCTATTTTGATTGGATAATAGAATGAAAAGAACTGCCTGTGCAGTGAAAGTTTCACTTAGTGATTGACAGTTAGCCATGACTGACTGCAGCCCTGACCAAAGAGCTCAGAGCTGTCACTTTTGGCCGTTTTTGAAGAACAATTTTAATTCACTGGCATTTTTTTTACAGAGGAAAACATTTCTAATAACAAAAAAATATATAATAACAATTTTAAAAAACATATAATTATATATATATATATATTGAATTTGTGTTTCACGTGTTGTCATAGAGAAACCACACTGGTACATGCATACAAGTAAATAAAATACAAAATTACAGTAGCAATAGTATACAAGGACAACAATAGATAAGGGACAGAGAAGGAAAGGGAGAGACGGAAAAATAGAAAGGGAGAGCGAGAACCAAAGAGAGAGAAGAAAGGGGGAGAAGGAGGGAGGTAGGTGAGGGGGCTTACAGCACAGACACACCAGTCGCGCACAAAGGCAGGTGGGCGACCAGCGCTTCACTTTCGCTCCCATGTTAACGGACGTAGCTGTGCCCACTGGCCGCAAGCGGGCACGCGACTCGCAGGCTGGAAGCGATCGTTTCCGCTTTGGTTGGATTCAGAGGCTTGCGCCACGCACATTTTCACAGAAATACACTTAATATCTGCATTATTATACCACATAGATGTTGTTCAACCAGCTAATGTGTCTGTATATTTCCCATTACAAATACACCATATTACTATACTTTTTCAGGAGTACAGTCACACTGATCATCATTCTAAAATGAATTCTAACATTCTAATTAATTATATAATAACTGGTTATAAATGCAAAATGGACAATAAAAAACTGGAACTGGAAATCTTTAAAACATCTTCAAACAGGGACTGACTTCGCAATAGACTAGGCATTTACAGCTGTTGCCCTCTAACTGCCCCCAACTATTACCCCCACCTTCGTGTTATCATGTCCCCAAAGTAATTTCTATAACCCTGTCTGGCCCTCCTCAGAATCACACCACTATTATCACTACCTTTGTCATCATGACCTCAAGATGACGTGGCACACTTGTACCCCCCTGTATTGGCCCTTGTGTAAACATTACACCACTGCTTTCCCCTGAATGGGACTTCCTTAACGTGCATGTATGGGATTGGATGATACCGCTGTCATCTATGTGATTGGATCAAACACTATCATGTTATCCTTGCCCACTTTTACCCTATATAAACTGTATTAAAATGTTCATTCATTTGTCCAACTCAGGGTAGAGCATTTTGTGTGCTCTGCCTTGACTTGTCACCATTTGTATTCTGCAGAATATAATAATAAATCACTTTTGACTGTGAAGACTCTGTATCTTGAAGCCATATTATTTCATGCATTACCAAGGGGTTGCCGTGACCCAGATTGCTGCGAGAACGGTCCAGGGACGCTCCAAGGAAAGCTGTGGGATCGCAACACTACAGGTGGTTCTCCTCCAACCCCGACATTTCAAGGGACGGGAGGCCAGCTGACCTGGTGCAGACTTGGATCGACTCCACGCCAATCCAGCGAACTCTAAATTGTAGCCGTCATAAACTAGGTGATGTGTAATTATTTCCAAATTTGAAGAGCTTTTATGCACAGATTATAAGATGCACCAAACCATGTCTTTCACTGGGGCCGCCTGAACAGAGATAATAAGTCTATAGCGTATGGGTTGGAGGAGTTTTATTGAAAGGCTATAGCGATGAGTCTGCCCATCGCATTATCAAAGACTATTTTCCAGTCAGTGCTGTCAAGGCAGATTGGTTTTTTATCGCGTCATTTCCATTTCAGAGCATTTAGAAAAGCCCCCGTTTTGAAATAAAAAACAGCCCATTCTGGGGCATTCTATGAAAATCGTCTTTTACTGGAATATTCCACAACGTTGATATTCGTCGGCCTTTTTATGAATCGTTTTCAAATAAACGATAGATGATCAATATTATACGTGCACGCAAGCACATTCGGGCCGCGCACGGATAATCGCTGCGTTGATTTCCTCTAGGACTTTTACAGTGAAACCGAAAGAGGACATTTCACAAAACAGCTTATAACTTCATCAAACTTACTCTGATTATCCTAACACTGATAACATAGAGTCCTTACCTGACATCAGATGGTATCCAACTGGTATATTCCAATTCCTGATCACCATTCGAAAAAATCGATAAGTGTATAGATCCAACGCGATACAGTAGAACTCCATGATCAGCGGGGATCTGAGGCTCCAGAATGAACTGTGGTAAGCCCGGCTGCATCAGTGGACTGGAAAATGTGGAGTACCGGATTTTTTTCCCCATTCATTTTCATTGAGTCCATTCCAAAATCCCTTATGTCATCTGGGAGACGACAGGGGGCGCTTTTTTCCACAATGATCGCCGGCGCCGCTCAGCTATACTCGGGTAGGCTCGGGTGATGCAATATGATTTCAGATCGCTAAAAAAAATAAATAAAAAAAATTCAGAGAAATCTCTTGAGTGGCTTTCAACCACCTATTAATAAACCTGAGTATTCTCGTGTGTGGCACGGAAAGTGTTAAGAACTAAGAGTAAATTCACAAAAGACGTTTTGTGTCTACGATATTTCACTAGTGAACAGTGTTAGGGACACTGCAGAGAGTACAAGGGGAATGACACACCCTAGGAGGCACAGTGAACGATCTGATTTAAAAAAAATATGGCTTGGTAATTGTCTCACTGATAAAAGGGGTTTGGGTTTTCAATTTTTTTTGTTTTTTTTACATAAGTGAAAGTGGAAAGTTGAAAAAAAAAAAAAAAAAAAAAGAGAGGAATGCATACGTTGACAATAGTTACCATGGAGGAAAATAGTGGAAATCCATTCATCACAGATAACACACAATCTCTTTCTCTGTCTCCTTCCCTGTACCCAGTTCTGGCCTGTGTGTGTGAGCGGACTCTCCTCTGCCTCGATTCCGACCCACCTACCGTCTCACCACAGCCAGCCTGCCCCTACACTCCGACGAAGCAAGAACCAGCCCCCAGAACTGTAAACGCCCTGAACACTGCAGTCACTTTTCCACATCGAGTGGATATGGGGAAGATTACTGCATGCAAACAAGATCCCCAAGAAACTGTCGCTGACTTTTACACTCGCATGCACAAGATCTTCACAGATAACAGCGGACTGACCGAGCCAGAGGCTGTAGACTTGGCTGGGAGCCCGTGGGACTACCACATCAAATCCGCTTTTCTCACGGGACTCCTCCCACACGTAACAAGTGCTGCCAAGGTTTTCTGTTGGGAAGAAGCAACCTGTGCAGAAGTCCGCAGACACGCCATTCACGCTGAACAACAACACCAAACTAAACCTGAGCGAAAGGTTAAAGGCCAGAGAACCACAGCAGAAGCTCAACTCACTATGATACAAGCCGTAATGTCCTTGGGTCGAGGTGGACAGGGCAAATTCAGAGGAAAATGCCAGTGGCGTAACAGACGAGACAAGCCAAAACTGGTAGGCCTCCCATTAGGCCCGGCCACAACAACTGTTTTAAGTGCGGCTGTCCAGATCATTGGTCAAGGGACTGTCCAGAACATCATCAGAACAACAACGGAGCACAGGACGGCAGCACGCCAGCTGAGAGGACGCAAAGGGGGGAGGAACGAGCCAAGCGTAGAGGAGAGGACGTCACCACACCAGGCAACTGAACAGGGTAGTGACGCACATACACACACCTGTTACACAACATTTACAGATTAGAAACATAGGCACATATGTGAAGTATTCCTCAAATGTTTATAAATACCTACTAGAAAGCTATCAAGTTAATGGAAAGCGTATTTTCTTTTTATTATCTTTTATTTTTATTTTAGTTTGATCTGCTCTGAATGGGTGTTGTTATTCAAACAGAACGGCATTGATTAAATTCCCCTTGAAATTATTTTTGCATGGCACAATTTGTTGATATTGAAGCACCGAACATTTCCCTTCCGTCCACCCATATCTATGAAGATGCTAACCTCCATCAAGCGACTACGGGTCACCAGTCACCACCCCCGGCATAAAGCCAAACTAATTTTTCCTCTGGTCTGTTGACTGAGTGCTGTTTACCATACGAACATGACTACCCTATCCCCCACAAACAACAGCTACTGTTCCCCTTATACAATGATTTTATATATGTATTTAGACTTGTAACGGAGATATCATTAGTGATGTTGATATCATTTAAATACTTTTCTATTATTTATTGTTCAGATTGTGAACAAAAGTAGGGTAGTGTAAGGGAAAATTATTTTTGTATGATATCACATTTATAATGTACATGATTCACAATTAGATGTATTTCATTACAGAGCATAAACACTCTGTATCTGTCCCAAAACGAGTGCCAAGGTTTGCTTATGCAAACAAGCCATTGTTTGCACAAGCTAACTGCCCCCAACTATTACCCCCACCTTCGTGTTATCATGTCCCCAAAGTCTGTCTGGCCCTCCTCAGAATCACACCACTATTATCACTACCTTTGTCATCATGACCTCAAGATGACGTGGCACACTTGTACCCCCCTGTATTGGCCCTTGTGTAAACATTACACCACTGCTTTCCCCTGAATGGGACTTCCTTAACGTGCATGTATGGGATTGGATGATACCGCTGTCATCTATGTGATTGGATCAAACACTATCATGTTATCCTTGCCCAATTTTACCCTATATAAACTGTATTAAAATGTTCATTAATTTGTCCAACTCAGGGTAGAGCATTTTGTGTGCTCTGCCTTGACTTGTCACCATTTGTATTCTGCAGAATATAACAATAAATCACTTTTGACTGTGAAGACTCTGTATCTTGAAGCCATATTATTTCATGCATTACCAAGGGTTTAAGACGACTTTCAATTTCCACAACAACACACAGTAACATTTAGTTTCCAGCCTTATAGTCACCATTACATCACCATTAGAACGTTCAGTTCTCAGCGTTTCCAGCCTTATAGTCACCATTACATCACCATTAGAACGTTCAGTTCTCAGTACAACCCTGAAAGGGTTAATATGCTATTACAAGTAGTTAAAAGGGACATTTTGAAAATGTCATAAATAATCCTTAAATAATTCGATTTCGCTATGGCTTTCTCAGAAGCAGTTTTCAACCATGTTCTCCGGATGTCTACAGGCCAAGGAAAAACGCAAGAGGAGTGTGTAGTGACTGTGAAAGTGAGTGGTTCAAACAGAGAGAGTTGATGTGTATATTGCATCTTATATATTAGCAGTGATGGGCAAGCTACTTGGAAAATGTAGCAAGCTACACTACAAGTTACTCTTGATTAAATATAGCTCAACTACAATGGAAGCTATCCCCAGAGAAATGTAGCAAGCTACACTACAAGAACATGTCAAAAATAGCTAGCTACATCGGCACTATTTTTTTTTTTACTTCGTGACCAAGTTTCAAACAAACAAATAGGCAGGAAAAAAAATTCTCAGTTTGATTATTTATTATAAAACTGAAACAAGCCCTCAGTCTGGCTTTTTGTGTCATCCTTTTAACATGAACTTGTATTACACACTTCTTCAATCTCTGAATTGTTTTACTTCATTTTACTAGTATTATGCTACCATGTATATACTACTACCAACTATGCTAATATGTCTATACTACTACAGTATGTACTCAGAGTATAACACTCAAGCTTGACACTGACAAACAATACTACTTATCCTTGGCCGCTAGATATGTACCACTACTGACTTGTTGTACACAATTTGTAAGTTGCTTTGAATGAAAGTGTCAGCTAAATGACCAAATGTATTTAAATATGTAACTCACAAAACATTCCATGGCCCCAAAATCATGTGGGGACCGCCCCTGGGGGTCCTGTCCCACAGGTTGAGAACCACTGCTTTTCCCTCTTTTTTTCTTTTCTCCACCCCAATAATATTGTTCATTTTCTGCCTACAGTGAAACATCATGATAGCAGCTATCTTAGTTAAAGCTGTTGACAAAGTGTACTGACTTGTGTGCTGTTTGGGAACAATTGATTTTCATCAGCTCACCTGAATGACGTGTCTTCAAGTTAGTGCTGGACGTGTTGAGAGAGCAGCATATGTTTTAGCCGTTTTTTCAGTCAAACTCATAAATGTGTCCCAGATAGGGCCATGGAGAGTCATTGTTGTTATTGACATCATCATCTTCATCAATGCCATCGAACCCCTCTGCCATTTCGCGCAGACTGGTTCTTGTTCATGTAATCCGTTAAATTGCATTCATTCAATACGTCTGTGTTTTGATTTTCACTTCCTGCTTTGTGGCTGGAGTAACGCCCTATCCTGCCTCTGATTGGCCTACCCATAACGTTTTGGCCTACCATACCCAATCGTGAGTCGTCACTCATATCTAAACAAACCAACCAATCATAGTGGGTTTTTTACAGGGAGTTTTTTTTCTCCTCGCAGATATTCTAGTCTAGACTGTTTCTCTCGAAAGTAGCGTGTAACGTTTCTCGTCGCTACGTTACTACTTCGTTCTATAAATAGCTCCGCTACAGAGACCGCTACCCTGGTTAAAAAGTAGCGAGCTACCAGCACGCTACTGAGAATTGTAGTTAAGCTATGTAGCTTCGCTACTTGTAGCAAGCTACTGCCCATCACTGTATATTAGATATTGACAGGCTGAGTTTGTCTGTGAAGATTGCGAGACACGACTGCTTGTATCTTCTGTTGCTGTGGATCATGGTACAGTGTGTTAATTGAACACATTTGCTGTTGTTCTCTGCCCTGCTCATGGGCAGGACCAAACAACATGGACCACACTGTGCTCAAGTGCAATATCAATAAGTTTTTCAAAGCCTGGATTTTGACCAAAATTAGATCAGAGTCCACTTGTTAAAGGACCATACAAGTCTTTTTGACATGTGGGTTCCAAGTCATTCTTGCCTTGATACAATAATACATGTGTGGTAGATTCTGGGAACATAGATCATCAAAGTAATTAAACTGTTGTGTAAAAGTCTTATAGAAACAGTCAAAGTGGAACAACATAGATCTCAGGATCAAACTAATGTGTTATATTTAGAGAAAACAGCTGCAATAGTAAAGTCAGCCAAATATATGCTTCTGGTGATTAGATTACTCTGCCCTTTTGGTGAATTTGCATACAAAGTGTGGGCAACAGCCGAGTCTAAAAATACAGAGTCATGTATCCTGTGTGATCTGTGGAACCGGTCCTGTGAGAACAGCTGAGTAGACAAGTTTCAAACCAAGACAATAGAGGAACTGTTTACAACAACTGTTTACGCAATCAGCCACCTGGGTTCATCAGGGGTGGGGGGCAGGAAGCCTTAGTTACCCATTCACACACACACTTACATTCACATTCACATACACACACTCACACACACACATAGATCACACACACACACACACACAGACACACACACACACACACACACACATAGACACACACACACACACACACACACACACACACACACACACACACACACACACAGACACATAGACACACACAGACACACATAGACACACATATATATATATATATACACACACACAGATCAGAGATATGAGCATTTTGTACTGATCTGAACTACAGTTTGCAGAAATTCAATGTCTACAATTAGTTAATGTGTCTGTTCTGTTTTCATTTATGTTCAATTTGATTAATTGATTGTTCTATCCTCTTCATCTATGCTAATCAGTTTTATTCTGGTCTATTCTATTCAGTTCTATTCTGATCTATGGTATTGATTTGTATTCTATTCTATCCAGTTCTAATTTGATCTGTTATTCAGTTATATTCTATTCAGTTTATAAAATATTGATGTAAGCTAACAGAATGATTAGATTTGGTAGCAATTTATTGAAAGTCAGCAGACTTTGTGGTAAAGAAATATATCTGGGTTTATGTGAAGGGGGTTGGCCTATTAAGCCAAACCCCTATTTTCAAATGCAAGCTTAGCAGGCCTGGGATTGGAGGAAAGAATTTGGTGATGTCATTCTGATGACATCACAAGATCATGCAGGTCTTGGCTATAAGATCTGGGTGTGATGGGGGAAAGAGGACTCTGAAGAAAACCCAACTCACCAGGACAAGACCGTTTACCATCTCATCCACAAGCAGGCGGGCAAGAACAAAGGAACTTTTGGAGGGAAAAACAGAACTATACTTTGATCCCTAAGCCAAGGGAACAAAGCCATCATCAACTATCATTCTCTTTACTGTAATATTATTCTGGTTGTATCAATTACGGCATAGGGTTTTTGATCACAACTATAGCATTCTTTATTGAAATTTATATACACTCTTAAACTTTGATTAAACAGCTGTTATATAACCTTTTTCCTCCTAATTCCTTCTGCCTGCACCGCTGGGAGATAGAAGTAATTCCCAGAGCTTTAAAGGTATTGAATCACAACGCAGAGTACTAAGCAACCCGGTTCTGAACAGAGCAGAACCGAAATAGCTTGGGGAATCCACTTCACATGTTTTGTGGTGGTTATGTTTTGCCAATTCACCACTGCCATAGGCTTAAAGTGTGTTTGAAAATATATCTTAAAAACCACATAAACTCAAAGATATTAGTAGTAGGATATAATTATAATTGTTAGACTAGAAGTCTTTATTTGTCATGCAGTTTAAGACAGACACGCAAGATGGGCGACCCACAGGAATACACACACACATGCACTGAGTCGCCGATGAAATGTCTCTCTGCACTTTTCCCATCCCGTTGTCCTTCCCCCCATGGGCAGCCGGGAGCAGATAGGGCGTCAACGTGAGCCACGCCCCGGGGACCAATCCAAGTGCTCCTGTCCGTCTTCGTCAAGGACGCCACAGCGTTAGCGATCTGTTGTGCATGTTTTTCCATTGGGTTTATCTTATCGGGGGGGAAACCCTTGCGAGCACGGGGAGAACATGCAAACTCCACACAGAAAGGCCTGGGAGATACCCCACCTGAGTACCTGGCATCATGGAAACCTGGTCCCCAAGTGGGAATCGAACCCTGGAACTTCGTGCTGTGAGGCGACAGTGTTAACCACTACACCACCGTGCCGCTGATCAGTAGGATCTATCCTATCAGTAGGATATACTGTATAGATATATATTAGTGCTGTCAATCAATTAAAATATGTAATATGATTAATCGAATGATTGTCCATAGTTAACTCGCAAATTAATCAATTTTTTTTTTCTAAATATACCTTAAACAGATATTTTTCAAGTTTTAATACTCTTATCAACATGAGAGTCAACAAATGCTTGCTTTATGCAGCCATTTAACACAAAAGGATGACCCACATGCATTGCACATTTGCATCAAATTCAAAACAGAGTTATGCACAAAATAACGAATAATTTAAAACAATGAATAGAGTGTGTATGAAATAATAGGGGAAAGACAACGTTAGGAACTTGTTACATTCACAAGGGCTGAGGACTCACCCCCCCCCCCCCCATCTCTCACACACACACTCTCCCAGCTCTCTTTCTCTCTTGTCCCTTCCTCATCTCTCTCACCCCCCTCTCTCTCTCTCTCTCTCTCTCTCTCTCTCTCTCTCTCTCTCTCTCTCTCTCTCTCTCTCTCTCTCTCTCTCTCTCTCTCTCATCTCTCTCTCTCTCTCTCTCTCTCTCTCTCTCTCTCTCTCTCACACACACTGCACTTTGAGTCAGAAACAAAGATAGTATCAATGAGAGTATCAATAATACACCTGAGTGAAGTCAAAAAAAAAGAAAAAAGAAAGATACATTTTTTATATTTTTTCTAAAACGTTAAGCACGCGTTAAAAAAATAGTGGCGTTAACAGAATTGTGCGTTAACGTGTTAATGACGTGTTAACTTTGACATGCTTAATATATATCTATAGCAGGATACTCAAGATACTCAGGATGGTCAATCGCTGAATCCAGCGCTCTGTTTCTTGATGACTGCTGCCCTATATAACATGCCTGTGTCTAATCAAAACCAGAGCACTTGGTTCAAATCAATCCGACACTGTGGGAAAAAAACTTTACGCTTCTCTGTTTAACTAACAATGGAGGATTTATTTAATGTTAATTTTAACATATTTGGAGAAAATTTAACTTGTGATTCGTGATGCGAATGTGAGGGGTGTCCGCAGAGTTACTGGGCTCCAACCACTACAGACTCTCCTAGTAGCCTGTCATAGTAACTAAATGACACAATAAGCAGTAGTGTAGCCTCCTAATATTACAGTTGCCTGCTTTTAGTCATTGTGTTTCCTAGGTGTGTCCACTACAAAGCCGCAGCAAGAGCCACACATAGGGGTCCTACTAATCACCACAAAGTACCCTAAAATCCCACAAAGTACCCCAAAATCCCCTAAAGTACCACAAAATACCCCAAAGTATACCCCAAAATACCACAAAATACCCCAAAATACCCCAAAGCACCCCAAAATACCAAAAAGTATACCCCCAAATACCCCAAAGTACCCCAAAGTACCCCAAAATACCAAAAAGTATATCCCAAAATACCCCAAAGTACCCCAAAGTACCCCAAGTTACCCCAAAATACCCAAAAGTACCCCAAAATACCCCCAAATAACCACAAAATACCCCAAATAACCTCAAAGTTCCCCAAAGTATACCTCAATGTACCACAACATACTGGCTCAGAGGTAGAGCAGGTCAACTAATGATCATATGGTCAATGGTTTGGTCAGTGGTTTGAATCCCAGCTCCTTCTGTTCACATGATGACTTGGGCAACCCCAAATTGCTCCAAAATGAGCAGGCTAGCACCTTGCATGGCAGCTGGCACTCTAGTAATGACGGAAGAAAAGAGACAATATAATACATGACAAATTATCTGCCCAGATATTCCCACACTGCAATGTCGTTCACTGGAAAATATCCTGGAGGCCTCTTAATCCATGTTATCCTCCTCATGAAATTAGTATCCCTCGTAACTCAATGGACGGTATACCCGAGTAAAGTCGGGTTAACTCGCCGACGCTTGAGCGCCAAACTGAGAAAAGTCGGGTTTTCATCGCTATTTATTTTATTCGATATTTTCATTCATTATCCATCCAGGGAGCGTGGTGTTATCATAGGGATTAGTCTGAGATCGCAAAAGTGCAATACCGGCCGCATCCTACCAGGCAGGGACGTGCACAGGACTTTAGAGGGGCAGGTGCTCAAAGGCAGAAAAGGGCACTGGGCCTGTGCTAATTTTTAGGGGCCCTTTTTGGGCGGGGAGGGGCCTTTTTATGCTTTTTGGGGGGTTTTGGTGATCAAATATTGAATATTGAACTATAATAATCAGTGCTGGAGCTCACTTATCCTTGAAAGACACTTTTATCACTGACTTAAAAGGCCCATACATCTCCATAAATGTTCAGGGCGGAGGGAATAAGTGCATACCCTACAGACCCCAAGTCTGTTAGGACAGCAGACTCGGTTGGCACTGCTCAAAATGTACCCTTTTAAAATAGCTTTTAAATGAATTATTATCTTTATTTCATTGTCTTATTTTTCTTTATTTCTATACATTTTACTTAAATATTTTATTATAATTTGTATCGTTGTTTTATGTAGTTTTTTATCATTTTTTTGTTCTTTTTTAAAGGGGAACTATCTTATAAATGACCTTTTCCAGTGTTTAGGGTTATTTTCTAGCTATGTGGACTTATAGTAATAGGATCTATGTCTCTAATTCTCGATTTGGCGGATTCTTCCAATTCTCCTCTCACAATAATGTCCCTCCCTCAAGTGAGTCATCTGAAAATGTGCGTATTCGGGACGTCAGATGGTGCGCATTTGCATAATAACACCCGCCCCCCTCTAGCTGCCAGCCGAGCGAGAGTGAGAGAACTGTAAACACTCTCCTTCTCCCGTTCGAGGAAGTCCAACACCGCACTGCGTGTTTACACAGTTTTTTTTTCACAATCTGACAAACAACATAAAGATAGAAAAAGTTTAGAAAGACTCACGCGTACCTCCTCAGACTCCCGCACCACACCACTCACCAAACGCTCCCACCATCCACACGCATGCGCACAGAGAGAGAGAGAGAGAGAGAGAGAGAGAGAGAGAGAGAGAGAGAGAGAGAGAGAGAGAGAGAGAGAGAGAGAGAGAGAGAGAGAGAGCACTCTCTCTCTCTCACTCTCTCTCTCTCTCTCTCGCTGGGAGACACGCTGAGTTTTGTCTCTCTCTCTCTCTGGGAGACACGCTGAGTTTTTTTCTCTCTCTCTCTCTCTCTGGGAGACACGCTGAGTTTCTCTCTCTCTCTCTCTCTCTGGGAGACACGCTGAGTTTCTCTCTCTATCTCTCTCGGAGACACGCTGAGTTTCTTTTTCTCTCTCTCTATCTCTCTCTCTCTCTCTCTCTCTCTCTCTCTCTCTCTCTCTCTCTCTCTCTCTCTCTGTGCGCATGCGTGTGGATGGTGGGAGCGTTTGGTGAGTGGTGTGGTGCGGGAGTCTGAGGAGGTACGCGTGAGTCTTTCTAAACTTTTTCTATCTTTATGTTGTTTGTCAGATTGTGAATTAGATTGTGGTTTATTTGACTGGCTGTGTGTTGATGGTGGGCTGGTAGCGTTGTCAGTGTTTGCCTGGGCAGCTGTCTGCTGTCACGTTTCGTTTATCGTTTCGCGTATCGTTTTTCATGCCCGATGGGGAGGCCGAGCCATACTCCTTCGGCAAACCTTTCATCAGAGTCGTCATGGGGGTTGTTGTCTCTACCGTCTTTTTATGTTACCGGCACCGTCACCTTGTTCATGGGTTGGGAGCAGGGGCCGAAACTAAAGCCCGCCGCCCGCCAGGGGCGGTCTGTTTTTACCTTTGGCGCATGACACTTAGAGGGCTGCCCGCCGTGTGGCGTGTAGACGTGTAGTTCATAACGATACTCTTGTGCGAGTACAGATTATAGCTGCTCGTCTTTTTTTTCTCCGCCACGAGATCGTTAAAAAACTACAAGTCCCACATCGCACTCAAGTCAACGGTCCAATCACAGTAGAGTGACGTGACTGGTTTCATGAGAAAAAAAAGCAAATGACCAATCGGAAGCTATCATTTGGCTTGTTTACTTCCGTCTGCTCTAGTCTATATCGGACCTCCATGAACTAACGTTACTGTTTAAACAATGACCCAGTCAACTATTCACTTTTAGTTTAATACATGACGAGGCATTGTCTAACGGTATCTAGCTGGCTAGCTACTGATAGCTGCTGATATCAACAAATGCTCCAGCAATAGTCTACTCGAGTGCATAATACCTCCGTTCCCTCGTTAGCTAGCTTAGCTAGCTCATGGTAGATCCACCTGTCCCAGTAAACTAAATTGTCTTAACGTTATCTACCGGGCTAGCAGTAGCTACAGATAGCTCCTGATATCAATGTCTTATAACATTGATTGAATGCGTATTCTAGCTGAGGGCATGTTGAATGTGATTTGACAAAAGAACCGTAACGTTAAAATGAGGTCCAGCTGCATCGCCGGAGAATCCTTGCATGCTGTATGTAGGGTCTAGCTGAATATAGGGTCTAGCTGCAGGGCCGGATAATCCTTGCTGGAGCTGGAGGCTACTCAAGTATACACACAGACAGTGGAGCTGTTTGCAGATAGCAAGCATTTTGACTTATTGCGTGGTGGCGATGTCTCGCAGATAATACAACTACAAGTATGATTATATAATATATATTTTATTTAAAAAAAAAAATTTTATATAAAATATATATATATATTTTTTTTAATCAAAAGAATTTTGGCAGGTAAGAAATATGCTTGGCGGGTAGACTCTTCCCATCTACCCGCCACTGGCCGGTGAGTCAAAAAGTTAATTTCGCTCCCTGGTTGGGAGGTATGGCTGTGGGGCTCATCACGTTCTACGATGGAATAAACAGTTTCCTGATTCAGCCTCGGAGGATGATGGTAAAGCGGACTTTGCTGGTTAATTTCTACCCTATGTTCGGAATGGGTTTCATCAGGGCTTTGTGCTCTCGAATCAGACTGATTGATGGGAAGTCGCTGGGGGCTGCCAGTCTCCGCACGGGGGAGTGGGAGGTGAGGTTGGAGCGGCTTCTGAACCAGGAAGGAAAAGGCGACCAGGAAGGAAAAGGCGTGCTTCTACTGTAAACAGATTGTAACATGCGTTACTTTATGAAGAAGATGTCAATGTGTTGATAAATGAAGTGTGGGCCCAATATGTTAGGATATGCCAATGTCAGCATATTTGGGTCACTTGACCTTTAAGATTCCAGGTATGGGTGTGGTTAGGGGCGGTCCCAACCATCAGGGGGCCATCTTGGATTGGAATCATGGCCTCATGGAGTTTTTTTTGGAGGGATTTTGCCAGGCCTCCTAACAGATTCTTCAGTAACCAAGGACAGGTTAGCTGCAGTGTTGCTTCCCAGTGGATTACTTCTTTTTCCTTTCCTTTTCTAAGATGTGGATCAACCCAGGACTTATCACCTTTTGGACACTCAAATGTTTGAGTGTTATTGGACACTACTAACTACCATGCAGGCTGCATGGTCTGGTAGGCCTGAACATTATACATGGTAAACATACATGGTAACATCATACACGGTACATTATACATGGTAAACATACATGGTAACATAGGCATGGTAACATTATACACGGTAAACATACATGGTAAACATACATGGTAACATCATACACGGTACATTATACATGGTAAACATACATGGTAACATCATACACGGTACATTATACATGGTAAACATACATGGTAAACATACATGGTAACATAGGCATGGTAACATTATACACAGTAAACATACATGGTAAACATACATGGTAACATCATACACAGTACATTATACATGGTAAACATACATGGTAACATAGGCATGGTAACATTATACACGGTAAACATACATGGTAAACATACATGGTAACATCATACATGGTACATTATACATGGTAAACATACATGGTAAACATACATGGTAACATAGGCATGGTAACATTATACACGGTAAACATACATGGTAAACATACATGGTAACATTTATGTTGGGGGCTAATGGACTGTAAAGCTGACAGGACCGTTCTTATTGGTTTGAGATGATTTTTGTTGTACCATACGTTGCTATGGGGTGCCCCATTTATTTTGATCCTCTTTTTGGTTAATACAACACTTTGAATTTAACACTGTTCCAGTACTCTCATTCTTTATAGCTGAACAGGTTTGTTTATTATTATCAAGCTTGTTACAAGATAGTATACTGTACTTCTACTGTAAACAGATAATATACTGTACTTCTAATGTAAAAATATACTATACTGTACTTCTACTCTAAACAGATACTGTACTTCTACTGTAAACCGATACTATGCTGTACTTCTACTGTAAACAGATACTACAATGTACTTCTACTGTAAACAGATACTATACTGTACTTCTAGTGTACAAATATACTATACTGCACTTCTACTGTAAACAGATACATATACTGTACTTCTACTGTAAACAGATACTATACTGTACCTCTACTGTAAAAATAGACTATACTTCTACTGTCCTAAGACCCTATACTTCTACAGTGAAAATATATTACTACTAGGGCTGTCCCCGACTAAGGATTTGGCTAGTCGACTATGATTGGCCAAAATGTGCTGTTAGTCAAAAAAAAAAAAAAAAAAAAAAAGTATAATATATATATTTTTGTATCATTCCATTTGGGCTGTGGGGGGTGCTTAATGTCTGAAGGAGTCGACTGAAGGCTTCTTGTCCTCTGCAAAAGCATGCAATTGGTCCACTGATGGATACATCTTGATATTTCTAGTCTAGTGGGTGAAATCCTCTTTCAGTGCCTCTGTGCCTGTTTTCTTAGGCAGTTGGCCTCTAGCATGCCATTAGCGTTAGCCACGCTTCTAAGAGGTTGGCAGTCGACTACGGCTCCTTTCGACCGATTAGTCGACTATTCGACTAATAGGGGTCAGCCCTAATTACTACACAGGACAGAATGTTGCTTACTGTTTACTCATCAGATATCTCTATACTCTGCATCCCACAGAGCCCTCTTCACTCGCTGGAGCGACTCAGAGAAAGCAGTCTACACTATCCCTGGGGTGTCCCCGGGTATGATGCAGCTCATCATAGAGTACGCCTACACACGCTTTGTACTGGTGACAGCAGAGAACGTGGAAGACCTTCTGGTGGCTGCAGACCAGCTTCTCGTCACTGGCATAGTAGGAGCGTGCTCTGACTTCCTAGAAGGCCAGCTGTCTCTGGAAAACTGTGTCGGCATCTGGAGGTTCGTGGACATCTACTGCTGCCCTGACCTGATGCGCATGGCCCATCTCTTCATCGTGTGCCACTTTGAGAAGATGTTGCACGTCTCACAGGAGTTTGTGGAGCTGTCCCCGCAGCAACTGGTGGACATCATCGAGAGGGATGACCTGAACTTGAAGAGCGAGGAGACGGTGTTCGAGGCCATCCTCCGTTGGATCGATCACTCCCGTGAGGAGCGTAAAACACACATCCCTTTGCTGCTTCCCAAGGTAACTAATTGTATTACGGATACACAAACATGGTTGCTAGTGCCTGAGCCACATTTATTTTTAATTTAATTTTTATTATTTAACTTTTTCTTGTTTGTCTGTCTCTTGTCAAGTTCATTATGATTCATGTTACTGTTATTATTGTTGTCGTCGCAGTTGTTGTTGTTGTTATTATTATTATTATTATTATTATTATTATTATTATTATTATTATTATTATTATTATTATTATTATTATTATTATTATTATTATTATTATTATTATTATTATTATTATTATTATTATTATTATTATTATTATTATTATTATTATTATTATTATTATTATTATTATTATTATTATTATTATTATTATTATTATTATGTTCTGTAATGTATGAAAAGAAAAGAAAAACATTTATAAAAAATTACATTACATTAAAACAACACTAGGTTCCCTATACAGTGGTTCTGAAACATTTGGGTCCAAACTGTTCCCTAGCAACAGAAACCGTCTACAACCGATGTCTAAGTTGTACCCACTGTCTGCTTGTCTCTTCCCAGGTTCGCATGGGCTTGATGAGGCCTGACTACTTTAGGAGCAACGTCCAGAACAACCCTGTGGTGAGGGACAGCCTCGACTGCAGGCCCCTCATCCTCAGCGTCCTGAACCCCCCTGGCTCCGACAGGCTCCCAAACCCCCTGACCCGCCCACGCCTGCCCTCGGAGGTCCTATTGGCCATCGGAGGCCGGGGTGGCATGGAGGCTTACGATATCAGAGCCGGTGGATGGATGGACGTGAGCATTGAGGGGGAGCGTCCCCGGAGCGCCCACGGCACCGCTTATCTCCACGGTCTGGTCTACTGCGTCGGCGGCTGGGAGCAGGTTCAACCCTGTCACTCGCAGCTGGCTGCAGGCGGCTCCCATGCACTCACGCCGCAGTGAGCTCAGCGTGGTCGTGTTGGACGGCTGTATCTACGCCATGGGAGGGCACGACGGACATGTGGACCTGAACACCGCCGAGCGCTACAAGCCTGAAACCAACCAGTGGACACTGATCTCACCCATGCTGGAGCACAGGAGCCACGCCGGGGCAGCAGCCATCCAGGGCAAGGTGGGTGGAACTGAGGGAAACAGGGTGCTAGATGAACACAAGGAACGTTAGATCAGAAATCATAAATGTCTTTATTGCCAAGTAAGCTTGCACATACAAAAGATGTGTCTGGGTCCTTTGGTGCATCAACATTAACAGACAATTAAAGTAGAATGAAAACAAATGGAATATATAAACTAAATTAGAACATTCTTTCTTATTACAGGTTTACATCTGTGGTGGCAAGGAGGCGAGGTGGGAGTGTCTGCTCACAGCTGAGTGCTACAGCCCAGACACCGACCAGTGGACTCTGATCGCCCCCATGAGCAGCAGGCGTAGAGGACTGGGAGTCGCTGCGTACGGAGGACAAGTCTATGCGGTAGGTGCACAAGGAGACAAATGCTTTATACTAGATATTTCTATAGATATGTATCATTTGACTTGCAATGCTGCTGTGATGCCCTCATTTCCCTAAGTGGATTAATACAGTGTCTGCCTGCCTGCCTGCCTGAGCCACACACTAAAACATTCCTCTCATGTGTCCTGTCCTCAGGTGGGAGTGTTTGACGGTGGAAACGCCCTGCGTAGCGCAGAGGCCTACAGCCCCTTGACTGACTCCTGGAGCGCCCTGCCCGCCATGCTCACCCCCCGCAGAAACTTTGGCATCGCGGTGCTGGACGACCTGCTCTTCGTGGTCGGAGGCTACAATGACTTCACCACCCTCTCCAACGTGGAGTGCTACGACCAGAGGAGCGACAGGTGGACTGTAGCCGAGGACATGAAGTTCCAGCGCTATGGCCTAAGCTGCTGCATAATTCATGGCCTGCCTAACATGAGCCAGTACGCTGCTCCCCGTGGAGGAGGAGGAGGAGGAGGAGGAGGAGGAGGAGGAGGGAGGAGGAGGAGGAGGAGGAGGAGGAGGAGGAGGAGGAGGAGCAGGAGCAGGAGGAGGAGGAGGGGAGGAGGAGGAGCAGGAGGAGCAGGAGGAGGAGCAGGAGGAGGAAGAGGAGGAGGAGGAGGAGCAGGAGGAGGAGGAGGAGGATGAGGAAGAGGAGGAGGAGGAAGATGAGGAAGAGGAGGATGAGCAGGAGGAGGAGGAGAAAGATGAGGAGGAGAAAGATGAGGAGGAGGAAGAGGAGGAAGATGAGGAGGAGCAGGATGAGGAGGAGGAGGAAGATGTGGAAGAGTAGGAGGAGGAGGAGGAGGATTAGGAGGAGGAGGAGAATGAGGAGGAGGAGGAAGAGTAGGAGGAGGAGGACGATGAGGAAGAGTAGGAGGAGGAGGAGGAATAGGAGGAAGAGGAGGAATAGGAGGATGATGAGGAAGAGGAGGAAGATGAGGAAGAGGAGGATGAGGAAGATGAGGAGGAAGAGGAGGAAGAGGAGGAGGAGCAGGATGAGGAGGGGAATGCGGAGGAAGAGAAGGAGGAGGAAGATGAGGATGAGGAAGAGGAGGAAGAGGATGAGGAGCAGGAGGAGGAGGAAGATGTGGAAGAGTAGGAGGAGGAGGAGGAGGATTAGGAGGAGGAGGAGAAGGAGGAGAAGGAGGAGGAGGAAGAGTATGATGAGGAGGATTAGGAGGAGGAGGACGATGAGGAAGAGTAGGTGGAGGAGGAGGAGGAGGAGGAGGAGGAGGAGGAGGAGGAGGAGGAGGAGGAGGAGGAGGAGGAGGAGGAGGAAGAGGAGGAGGATGAGGAAGAGGAGGAAGAGGAGGAGGAGGAGGAGGAGGAGGAGGAGGAGGAGGAGGAGGAGGAGGAGGAGGAGGAGGAAGATGAGGAAGAGGAGGAGGAGGATGAGAAGAGGAGGAGGCAGCAGCAGGGGATCCATCTAAGAACCTTAAACATGTATTAGACAAAAATAAATCCTAAGAAATTAATAAATTACTATCAGCCAAAGGTGGTGCATTTCTTTCTTCTAGTAATTCAGACAATATAATATATTTTTTGTGTGTAATGTAATGTAATATCTGTGTTTAGTTTGTGTAATGTAATGTAATATCTGTGTTTAGTTTGTGTAATGTAATGTAATATCTGTTTTTAGTTTGTGTAATGTAATGTAATATCTGTTTTTAGTTTGTGTAATGCACATAATATGGGAACTTTTATCCATATGGTTGAGCCTGTTAGGAATTGCACCCCCAACCCAAGCAGATTGCAGATCACTCTCTCTATATGGAGGTAAAAAGAAAATATGGTCAAAATAATTGGCATAAAAAGGGCACTTTTTTATGAGGCACAAAAGGGCAGGTGCTTGTGCACCCGTTGGGCTCTATGTGTGCACGTGCCTGCTACCAGGCGGCGGTATCAAGCACCCTTGTGTCTTGGGCTGTGCGTCGATTATATGGGTCCAGGTCGGCTATTTTTCTCCGGGCAAGACGAGCGGTTATAACGCTCAGATTGAGAATAATCAAATACTCCCGATCCATGTTGTGTGGTGGATTATGTTGGCGACACGATGGACATCAATACTTGGAATGGCGATCAGATAATTGGAATATTCTTTTTGGGGTACATCCTAGTCAAGGTAAGGGCTATATGATATCAATCTTGCGTTGATCCAAGAATGTCTTAATTGCGATCCAAGCCTATGTGTGTAACGGTAGTCCACAACGTATTCCGTTGGTGACGATCAAAGCATCAAAACTCCCCCCCCCCACCCTTTCATGCATTCATGATGGAACATAATACCATCATATGCATTTGATTTTTTAATTGTAGTGTGTGTAGGGACGAAACGCCAATGCATTTAGTATAATACACGTTGCAGGCTATTACCAGCCTCCCAGGAATTACCCTAGACCGCTCTAAAACCATACTTATATTCACCACGGTATAAAATGGGAATGTATGGATGAAGAAATTATTTATTTTTCACATATTGAGCGATAGATACTCGATGTCAAATGGGCCATAGTATTGTATCCATAGCTATATTATAGAATATAGTTACAGCCCTGCAAACACTGTCATGTATTCCTATACTTTAGAGCGCTGGCCTTTTAACCACACATCACGCATATCGCTCCGGCGCTGATTGAGTTAATTTTAGTGTAATAACGGCCCATTATTATAATATATTTTGTCTCTGTTTGTGGGTCTAATTTCTGCCAGACCTTGTTTCTTATCCACCATATATACCAAACCATTGACCATATGATCATTAGTTGACCTGGGCCCTGTTCCTCGTACCTGGCGAACTGAGTTAGCCGGATAATTTTCAGGATAACTTGACATAAGTCAGACCTTTCGGTTCCCCGAAGCACGTTTGTCTAAATCACTATGGCAACAGATCAAAAAGTTTGAACCTGCTCCAGCGAAGGGTTTAGTTCAGTTAGCTGGATAAACTGGCCACGCCCTCGCAAAAAAATGCCAGCTCCTTTCCTCACTGTTCCCATTATACCATTCTGAATTATGTTTTTGTGCTTCGTTTTTCTAGAGGGGGCTTTTGAAATGTAAAATAATAGACCTAAGATGCTGATAATAAATCATATTCACTTTGGAATTTGGATTTACTTTGTCCTAAATAATGCACGTCATTGCTATACGGCGCTATCTGGTCACACACACTATCTGGTTATTTTATTAACGGATCATTGCAAATGTGAATCCCGCGGGGATATTTTTAATGAATGAAACCTATCGGGCGTCTGGCTCTGATTCGTTTCATATTCTCGGCTGTGGATGTATTTACCGGAGCGCCCGGATTGTGTTTCATTCAAGCATACATTGAAGCGTCTATGCGTGGATTGTGGATGTGAATTACGATGAATCTGAATATGTGGATTGTTGAATTTTATCACTGTCACTCACGTTATTGTGATATTGTATGGGATTAAAATGTCTGAGGAGGAGATGCGCTGTTTGACGGATTTGATGACGTGGACGTGACTTGAGAAAATCAATGAGCAATTGCAAGCTTTTGACGTTTTGATGAATGAACTTGAGAAAATGCATTTATCTGTTCAAGCACTGTTATCTAACTGGTGTCACTGGTATAAACCAAAGGTTAATCAATTCAATGCATGTATGGATGATGTCCGAAACAGATTAAAACCTGATTAATAGTGAAACTGTATAGTCTCCAACTCCCTCTCTGACACGTTAATTTGGGGGTCACGCCTTGAAAACTTTGGGAACCATGTATTTATATAGTACATGATACATAAGTATATTAATTCGTATCAATTAGATACTCTTTGGGCTTGTTTTTATCTACTTATTCTGAAAGAGTTGAACTCATTTGATTATTCATTCCATTAAGCCTAATGCCAGCAGGCACATTTAAATAAATATATAATCTGATTGATTGGGGTAATGAGGGTCTTAAAATGTGCCTATAGATTATGCATTCAACTTGTCGGCGAGGCTATTGAGCCATACTGTATTGTACCCATTCTGCAACACTTGAGTAAAAGTAAAAAACGTCCTACTTTTAAATGTACTTAAGTACTAAAAAGTAAAAGTACATTTTTTTAAAGGGATAAACCAGGGGTCTCAAACTCATTCCATCGTGGGCCAAGTTTTCATTTTAACTATACATTGCACCAGGTGAGTTAGTTGAAGAGGTGAGCCTATTAGTGAAATCATCAGCTGGTGTTTAGGCAAGGCTGGAATGAAACCAAGCACACTCTGCCCACAATGGAATGTGTTCTGTGATAGACAATGCTGAAATGACACTTTTTTGCATTAAAATTATTTAATGCACTTCTCCATTGAAGGTAAACTAACATGGACGGCATTCACATCACAGCATGAATAATATCACAATATTAAAGACTGAATACTGTAGTATCCTGAATAATATGACAATATTAAAAACAGAATAATGGTGTATCCTGAATAATATCACAATATTAACCACAGCATACTGGAGTACCCTGAATAATATCATAATATTAACCACAGAATACTGGAGTACCCTGAATAATATCACAATATTAAAGGCAGAATACTGGAGTACCCTGAATAATATCACAATATTAACCACAGCATACTGGAGTACCCTGAATAATATCACAATATTAAAGACAGAATACTGGAGTACCCTGACTAATATCACAATATTAACCACAGCATAATGCCGATCTGACTGTCTATTCTTCTGATAGCAGGTGTTTAATCAAAGATCCCCACTTTATAGTGTTGCACAAGGACCAATCAGCATGGGTATGGGCGGGTTCATTTTCCATTGATAGGGATTTGATTGGCTGTTTACCTGCGGTTGTAGGATTAATAACGTTAACGTTAGTTCGACCAGATAAACAATTCAAATATTCTAATTAAAATAGTTGGACCTGTGAGATTTGTACCTTGTACTTTGTAGGTCTGCATTTTAAATGTAAGGAGTAAAAAGTATGTTTTTTTTCTCTGAAATGTAATGGAGTAAAAGTACAAAGTATACAAACCTAATAATACTTGAGTAAAGTACAAATCCCCCAAAACAGTACTTAAGTATTGTAACGAAGTACAATTACTCAAGTACTTTACACCCCTGAAAATGCATTTATCTCTTCAAGCACTGTTATCTAATGATGAACAAGAGGGTGATGAACATCACTGGTGTGGTATAAACCAAAGGTTAATCAATTAAATGCATGTATGGATGATGTCCGAAACAGATTCAAACCTGATTAATAGTGAAACTGTATAGCCTTCAAGCCTCTCTGACGCTTTATTTAGGGGGTCGCGCTTTGAAAACATTGGAAACCATGTATTTATATAGTACATGATACTTAAGCGCATACAGTACAGAATGAACTAATTATTTTCGCTAGCAAGATCTCATTCCATTATTCATTCCATTAAGCCTACTGCCAGCAGGCACATTTAAATAAAAATTATCTGATTGATTGGGGTAATGAGGGACTTAAAATTAGCCTATAGATATGCATTTAACTTGTCTGCGAGGCTATTGAGCTGTACTGTATTGTACCCATTCTGCAATCTGTTCATACAATTTTCAATCAATCAATCAATCAATCAATCAATCAATCAATCAATCAATCAATCAATCAATCAATCAATCAATGCCATTAGAATTAGGATTTCTGCAATTGACACCTGCTGTCTTTTCAGGTGAGGCGGCCGCGCGCAATTATCCTGAGTATCAAGTCTGGTTCAAATTAACAAGAGTAAATCAGCGTTCGAGGAACAGGGAAAGCCTGGTTTCAAACATCGGGTTAATTGAATCTGGATAATGGGACTTTTGATCGATTTAGTTGAACCAGGTACGGGGAATAGGGCCCTGCTCTACCTCTGAGCCAGTATTTTGTGGTACATTGAGGTATACTTTGGGGAACTTTGGGGAATTTTGGGTCTAATTTGGGGTATTTTGGGGTACTTTGGGGTATTTTGGGGTATACTTTGGGGTATGTTGGGGTATTTTGGGGTATACTTTGGGGTACTTTGGGGTATTTTGGGGTATACGTTGGGGTATTTTGGGGTACTTTAGGGTATTTAGGGGTATTCTGGGGTACTGTGTGGTATTCTGGGGTATTTTTGTGTACTCTGCGGTATTTTGGGGTACTTTGGGGTATACTTTGGGGTATTTTCGGGTACTGTGTGGTGATTAGTAGGACCCACACATAGAGATGAATGACAGAAGCGTCAACTCCAATATTCCCAAAGAAGTCCCATTCAATTTGTCTCACTGTACCTTCAATGGAAATGTTCAGTTTAACGTGAATACTAACACTAAATAGGCTAATCATTAGCCACTAATATGTAGCCACTAGTCATACTATGCTCGCAGGCAGCAGTAAGCCTACGACAGAATGCCCAGAAGGCACTATTTTCTTGACCGGAGCATCTGTGGACACAATGTAAACACATTCTAACTGTTGTGAAGGGCCAGATTAAAGTTGAGAATCTACATTTATTGTTTTATATACTTTGTATATTATTTATATATACACGGAATATCCCTTTACCTACGTTCAAACCAGAGTAATATTCGCTCTCCTTATTGGATAGCGCCCTAGGCTCCAGGCAGTCTCGCACTCAGACAGGTGCAATGGGCGAGTTTCAGGCATGTCAGAACATGCCCTTGGCAGTGTATTGATTCAGGACCAAAGTGGTTAGGTTTGGAACTAGATTGCCACTTAAGTATATATGCTGGCGCAGGTGTGCCCAGCAGTAGTTCATTCAGTTCGTCTAAAGCAGCAGTGTGACAAGTTCGGTAACATTGAAGTGAGCAACCGTGCGTTTAGAACATGTGCGAATAGAATAGTAAAAGTGTCAGAGTTTTAGAGAAGTAACGTCAAGTTCGACCTAGTTTAATGTGAAGTAAATAGTCGTTCATTATTGTATATCGTGCAACCCAGTTCGTTCGTGTGTAGCATTGGACATGTGCACAGGAGAACATGCGTCGGCGATTGCAGAACCATTACTGGTTGGATTATATTGATTTGGAACGTGGTACCCGGAGAAGAGCATCGTTGATTTCCACTATCGTTTGGGATTCAACCTCGTGAGGATTACAACTCGGGCCTGCCTCGTGGACGGGGCTGGCTAGCTGTCATCAATGCTGTCGGGCATTTGGATTACAATTATTACTTTGCTGCTGATCAAGGGAGTTTACAAGGACCGACTCCTGTACCTGGAGTCTTTTTATTCCTCATTGAATCAGACGGAGTACCCGAACATTCCTCTACCCTCCAGGCCTTACACCCCCGGAGGGAACCCATTGTCTCCAGTCGGTACCAGTGTTGCCCTATATAATTGCTACTATACGACAGGTGGTGTCAACTTAGACCCATCGTAGGATTCCTGCTATTCTTAGTGACTCATGCTCTTGACTGACGTTACGTATATTCTTCGCCATACAAGCGCGACCCTAATTCTCATTCTGTAACCTAACGTTGCCTAATAATAATAAATTACCCTCAAATACTATTTCTGTGTCAATGTCGTGTTCTTGTGGGTGTTCACCATCTATATTTGATGTACTGTCTGGCCAGTAATTAAAGTACATAACTAGCAGTGGTTTAATCTATCACAATCTTTAATACAGTCAGGGTTTTGTAACCCATCAGTTACAATTGGTCCTTCGAGCAGGAGGGTATCAGTGTAATATTTAATATAATATTAATATTAACATGGCCAGCGGTGAACACTCCCCAAGCGGCTCCCCTAAGCTAGAACGCCCGCAGCGCAAACGTCAGCTACCTCCATATCTGGAGGAATTCGCTTTCGTTCTACCCCCTAGCTTATCTAAACAGACGTTAAATACGGATAAAGCGGATAGTCTAAGCATGTCCAATCCTATCGACTTGGCGACCCTGCCAGTAGAGACCCCAGTGGGTTCAAACGAAACTGACTCAGCTCACGGGGGGGACCAGGTGGGACATGACGTGACTATACCTCCAGACAGCGTCACCGGGATAGACCCCGGAGCGCTCCAGGATAAAGAAAGCGCTCCAGGGATAGACCCCGGTGCACAACCAACCCAAGAGCGCGTACCCGAGACAGCCCTCGGCGCGCAACCACGAGAAGAGTACCACGCTCAAGAGATAGACCTCGCAGCGCGCCAGGAGAACAGGTCTCCACCAAGCCCTGTCAACGCCCGATCACCTCCATCGGTGTCATCCCCCAGCGAGGCTGACCAGAGACTGGCGCAAGCCTTAATCGCCACGCTGACAGCTTCAACTGAAAGAGACCGTCTCCAAGCACAGACACTTAGTGAGCGCGAACACTCTGCAGTGGAACGAGAACGCCTCCAGGCGCAACAACAGAACGAGCGAGAACGCATCCGACTAGAAGAGAGCCGCCTCCAGGCCGACACAGCGATGACCATCAGACTGGAAGAGAGGCGCCTCCAGGCTGAAGAAACCATTCAGCGAGACCGTACCAACGCGCAACGCGATGCACAGCGCGACGCCGCCAATGCACAGCGCGAGGCGGAACGAGACCGCGCCAATGCACAGCGCGACGCCGCCAATGCACAGCGCAAAGCGGAGCGGGACCGCCTGCAGGCGCAGATGATAGAACAATTGATCCAGAGGGCTACCCCCCACTCCTCCACGCGGAGCTCCCGGAGATCATCACGACACGGGTCGAGGGCACCTTCCCCTCCCCGACACATCTACACGGGACCCAGCCAGCAGGAAGAACCTGTTCACGTCGCTGAGCCCTCTCCCCGAGCAGACTACACGGGACCCAGCCAGCAGGAAGAACCTGCCTACGTCGCCGAGCCCCCTCCCCGACCGGTCCATACGGGACCTAGCCAACGGGAAGAACCGGCCTACGTCGCCGAGAGACTAACTAGAAGACTCCAAGACCTAGCGGAGGAAGAGGAGGGATATCAAGCCCACCAGCACAAACCTAATTTGGACCAGGAGGCCCAGTACAGCCCCGACCCCAGCCCCGAGCCACTGCGTTACGAACCCCCGACCCAAACCAAGGTTGAGTTTAATACACAGTCAGCACCGAGGAGCAGCACCTGGGGGCCCGGCCTCTGGTACCCACCCAGCCAGGGGCCGAAACTAAAGCCCGCCGCCCGCCAGGGGCGGTCTGTTTTTACCTTTGGCGCATGACACTTAGAGGGCTGCCCGCCGTGTGGCGTGTAGACGTGTAGTTCATAACGATACTCTTGTGCGAGTACAGATTATAGCCGCTCGTCTTTTTTTTCTCCGCCGCGAGATCGTTAAAAAACTACAAGTCCCACATCGCACTCAAGTCAACGGTCCAATCACAGTAGAGTGACGTGACTGGTTTCATGAGAAAAAAAAGCAAATGACCAATCGGAAGCTATCATTTGGCTTGTTTACTTCCGTCTGCTCTAGTCTATATCGGACCTCCATGAACTAACGTTACTGTTTAAACAATGACCCAGTCAACTATTCACTTTTAGTTTAATACATGACGAGGCATTGTCTAACGGTATCTAGCTGGCTAGCTACTGATAGCTGCTGATATCAACAAATGCTCCAGCAATAGTCTACTCGAGTGCATAATACCTCCGTTCCCTCGTTAGCTAGCTTAGCTAGCTCACGGTAGATCCACCTGTCCCAGTAAACTAAATTGTTTTAACGTTATCTACCGGGCTAGCAGTAGCTACAGATAGCTCCTGATATCAATGTCTTATAACATTGATTGAATGCGTATTCTAGCTGAGGGCATGTTGAATGTGATTTGACAAAAGAACCGTAACGTTAAAATGAGGTCCAGCTGCATCGCCGGAGAATCCTTGCATGCTGAATGTAGGGTCTAGCTGAATATAGGGTCTAGCTGCAGGGCCGGAGAATCCTTGCTGGAGCTGGAGGCTACTCAAGTATACACACAGACAGTGGAGCTGTTTGCAGATAGCAAGCATTTTTACTTATTGCGTGGTGGCGATGTCTCGCAGATAATACAACTACAAGTATGATTATATAATATATATTTTATTTAAAAAAAAATTTATATAAAATATATATATATTTTTTTTTAATCAAAAGAATTTTGGCAGGTAAGAAATATGCTTGGCGGGTAGACTCTTCCCATCTACCCGCCACTGGCCGGTGAGTCAAAAAGTTAATTTCGCTCCCTGCACCCAGCACTAACCCACGACCCCACGTACGGGGAGACTCGCCCAGGAGGCCTCTCCCCCTACGCTCATCGGTGTCCCAGCCATCCATGGCATCTTACCTTGGCGCACCGACGTTCCCAGACTTTACGCGCGAGGACAGAGCACAGTACACGGAATTACGCATGTGTTTGGAGACTATGATGTCCGATGTCCCCGACGAGTCGTACAAATATGCCATCCTCCTCAAGCATCTCAAGGTGCCCAGAGCGCATAACATATCGCTGGCATATTCCAACTCAAGCACCCCATACTCCGCGGCTCTGGTGGCCCTCGACCAGCGCTATGGACGCATATGGGATTACGTGATCCAAGAAATACGAGATATCGACCGCCTCCCCCCAGACAAAGACAATAGAGCACTAGATGACCTCTCTATCAAGGTACAATCCCTCATGGGGATGCTGGGGTCACAAAAGGAGAAGGGGAGACATGAACTGTATGCAAATTCTAACGTGGAGCGGATACTGGAGAAGCTCCCTCCAGCCCGTCAAGAGCGTTTTCGGCGGCAGAGAGACCACAGTGACCCCAACGGCCCAGAACCATCCCTCCTAGACCTAGCTGACTTCCTCGCCAGGGAAGTTAGCAGTCTACGATTGGACACATTCGTGTGGAGTGGCTCTGACCCTAGAGATGGACCGAGAAGGTTCAACGACAACCGCCGGGCCGTGACAGTTATGCACCAAGCCGAGGTTGAGCCACGGCAGACAAGCCACAACACCCACGTCAAGGAGAAGTGGAAGGCTGTCTGTCAGTACTGTGAAAATGAACATTGGCTGTCTCAATGTGACACCTTCAAGAGGCTGACCGCTGACGAGATGAGTCAGTGGATCAAAGCGAACCGCCGCTGCTTCCGCTGCGCGCGCAGCCATATGGCAGCTGAGTGCCGCCTAAAGAAAAGATGCAGCAAGTGTGACGGCGCCCACCTGCAGGTCCTGCACGATAGCAACAAGCGTCCGCCAGGACAACAAAGTAGCCCCGTCACGGTGATGTACCAGGCCGAGGCGGTGTCACCACAGACCAGTCCTGAAACCACCCCCTGGTGTCCTGACTGCTGCAGCAGACACGGGGACCCACAGCACCACCCGTACTACCCCGAGTCGGCGCCACCACCGCCGAGTTACAACTCCCCCGCCAGAGAGGAATTTGAGATCGTCTGTACTTACTGCGACGGCGGACACTGGCTGGCACAGTGCGACGAATACAAGACACTGAACCCCGCCGAAATAGATCAGTGGCGTGAGACGGACCAGGCGGGTGCCGCCCACCGCGCATCACTGTGCGGGGCCCACCAGCGAAGAATAGCCAAACAAGGCAACCGACCAACAGGAGTGCTCCACGTAGACCCCAAGCATAGCGGGAGCCCCCGAGTGCTCATCAAAGTGGTCAGAGTGCTCCTGAGCTACGAGGACAAGGTCCTGGACACTTACGCCGTCCTCGATGATGGGTCTGAAAATACTCTCCTCCTCGCTTCCGCCGCAGCCCAGTTGGGCCTGTGGGGTACCAAAGAAACAATGACAATCCGTACTATTCAGCGAGACCTGAAAACCATAAAGGGCAAGAACGTCTCATTCACGATAGCAGCGGTCGGGCAGCCCGCGAAGCGGTACAGCATTACTAAGGCATTTACAGGCCATGACATAGGCCTGTCAAGCTACAACTACCCCATCCCACAGCTGATGGCGAAGTACGCGCACCTACGCAGACTACCTATACCGCTCATCGACGGCGCCACACCGTCCCTGCTCATAGGCTCCGACCACGCGGACCTCCTTGTCCCAATCGAGGCGGCCCACATCGGACCTAAAGGATGCCTAGTCGCGGTTCAGACCCGACTGGGGTGGACGCTCCAGGGCCCCCTCTACGGACTTGACAGTCAACCCACGTCTACACGCTGCCTGCACACAAAGGTGAGCGACACCGGCCACACTCTCGTACAGCCCGTTGCGAGGCTATTGACATTAGACGAGAAGCCTGTGAGAGAACCGTGGGCTCAAGAAGAGGGAGTTCCGAACTCCACCCCCCTCAGCTGCGCTCCAAGCGACGTAGCTGACCTCGAACCCAGCACCCCAATCTACCTCTTGAGGGTGCGGCCGGACCCGGCCCCTCCTCAGACGGGGCACCGGAAGAACAAGAGGAACAGACGGAGGATGTGGAGACACTGCCAAGCACAGATCAACCAGTCTCGGGCCCGCTTCCTCCTAAGCTCCCTACCATCCCTTCCAGCCCGTCAGAAGCGGGTCCAGGACAGGGACAACTTAAAAGTGGACACAGTCGTTATGATCATAGACCAGTCACTACCCCGAGCTATGTGGCCGGCCGGCCGCGTAAGCAAAGTGATCACTGGTGCCGACGGAAAGGTCAGAGCGGCAGAAGTTATTGTCCAGGGGCGGACCTACACCCGACCCGTGGCGAGGCTGATAGAGTTGTCGAGGCTCCCTGACTCCCCTGATGACGATCATGACCCACTGACTTTGTAGATTGCCCTACTCCCCACAACAGACATTGAGCAGTTGACTGGACTATTAATCTGTCTCCCTTTAACTAATTAGGTGCAGACTAATTAGGAGGCGGCTGTTGTGAAGGGCCAGATTAAAGTTGAGAATCTACATTTATTGTTTTATATACTTTGTATATTATTTATATATACACGGAATATCCCTTTACCTACGTTCAAACCAGAGTAATATTCGCTCTCCTTATTGGATAGCGCCCTAGGCTCCAGGCAGTCTCGCACTCAGACAGGTGCAATGGGCGAGTTTCAGGCATGTCAGAACATGCCCTTGGCAGTGTATTGATTCAGGACCAAAGTGGTTAGGTTTGGAACTAGATTGCCACTTAAGCATATATGCTGGCGCAGGTGTGCCCAGCAGTAGTTCATTCAGTTCGTCTAAAGCAGCAGTGTGACAAGTTCGGTAACATTGAAGTGAGCAACCGTGCGTTTAGAACATGTGCGAATAGAATAGTAAAAGTGTCAGAGTTTTAGAGAAGTAACGTCAAGTTCGACCTAGTTTAATGTGAAGTAAATAGTCGTTCATTATTGTATATCGTGCAACCCAGTTCGTTCGTGTGTAGCATTGGACATGTGCACAGGAGAACCTGCGTCGGCGATTGCAGAACCATTACTGGTTGGATTATATTGATTTGGAACGTGGTACCCGGAGAAGAGCATCGTTGATTTCCACTATCGTTTGGGATTCAACCTCGTGAGGATTACAACTCGGGCCTGCCTCGTGGACGGGGCTGGCTAGCTGTCATCAATGCTGTCGGGCATTTGGATTACAATTATTACTTTGCTGCTGATCAAGGGAGTTTACAAGGACCGACTCCTGTACCTGGAGTCTCTTTATTCCTCATTGAATCAGACGGAGTACCCGAACATTCCTCTACCCTCCAGGCCTTACACCCCCGGAGGGAACCCATTGTCTCCAGTCGGTACCAGTGTTGCCCTATATAATTGCTACTATACGACAGGTGGTGTCAACTTAGACCCATCGTAGGATTCCTGCTATTCTTAGTGACTCATGCTCTTGACTGACGTTACGTATATTCTTCGCCATACAAGCGCGACCCTAATTCTCATTCTGTAACCTAACGTTGCCTAATAATAATAAATTACCCTCAAATACTATTTCTGTGTCAATGCCGTGTTCTTGTGGGTGTTCACCATCTATATTTGATGTACTGTCTGGCCAGTAATTACAGTACATAACTAGCAGTGGTTTAATCTATCACAATCTTTAATACAGTCAGGGTTTTGTAACCCCTCAGTTACCCTAACTAAATACAACCATCCTTGTTACTGTATAGCCTGTGTGTCAACTGTCTATTCATTTCCCTAAGTGGATTAATACAGTGTCTGCCTGCCTGCCTGCCTGCCTGAGCCACACACTAAAACATTCCTCTCATGTGTCCTGTCCTCAGGTGGGAGGGTTTGACGGTGGAAACGCCCTGCGTAGCGCGGAGGCCTACAGCCCCTTGACTGACTCCTGGAGCGCCCTGCCCGCCATGCTCACCCCCCGCAGAAACTTTGGCATCGTGGTGCTGGACGACCTGCTCTTCGTGGGCGGAGGCTACAATGACTTCACCACCCTCTCCAACGTGGAGTGCTACGACCAGAGGAGCGACAGGTGGACTGTAGCCGAGGACATGAAGTTCCAGCGCTATGGCCTAAGCTGCTGCATAATGCATGGCCTGCCTAACATGAGCCAGTACGCTGCTCCCCGTGAAGGAGGAGGAGGAGGAGGAGGAGGAGGAGGAGGAGGAGGAGGAGGAGGAGGAGCAGGTGCAGGAGGAGGAGGAGGGGAGGAGGATGAGCAGGAGGAGCAGGAGGAGGAGCAGGAGCATGAAGAGGAGGAGGAGGAGGAGCAGGAGGAGGAGGAGGAGGATGAGGAAGATGAGGAGGAGGAAGAGGAGGAAGAGGAGGAGGAGCAGGATGAGGAGGAGGAGGAAGATGAGGAGGAGGAAGAGGAGGAAGAGGAGGAGCAGGAGGAGGAGGAGGAGGATGAGGAGGAGGAAGATGTGGAAGAGTAGGAGGAGGAATAGGAGGAGGATTAGGAGGAGGAGGAGAATGAGGAGGAGGAGGAAGAGTAGGATGAGGAGGACGATGAGGAAGAGTAGGAGGAGGAGGAGGAATAGGAGGAAGAGGAGGAATAGGAGGATGATGAGGAAGAGGAGGAAGATGAGGAAGAGGAGGAGGAGGAGGAAGAGTAGGAGGAAGATGAGGAAGAGGAGGAGGAGCAGGATGAGGAGGGGGATGAGGAGGAAGAGAAGGAGGAGGAATATGAGGATGAGGAAGAGGATGAAGAGGATGAGGAGCAGGAGGAGGAGGAGGAGGAAGATGTAGAAGAGTAGGAAGAGGAGGAGGAGGATTAGGAGGAGGAGGATAAGGAGGATGAGGAGGAAGAGTAGGAGGAGGAGGAGGATTAGGAGGAGGAGGAAGATGAGGAAGAGTAGGAGGAGGAGGAGGAGGAGGAGGAGGAGGAGGAAGAGGAGGAGGAAGATGAGGAAGAGGAGGAAGATGAGGAAGAGGAGGAGAAAGAGGAGGAGGCAGCAGCAGGGGATCCATCTAAGAACCTTAAACATGTATTAGACGAAAATAAATCCTAAGAAATTAATAAATTACTATCAGCCAAAGGTGGTGCATTTCTTTCTTCTAGTAATTCAGACAATATAATATATTTTTTGTGTGTAATGTAATGTAATATCTGTGTTTAGTTTGTGTAATGTAATGTAATATCTGTTTTTAGTTTGTGTAATGTAATGTAATATCTGTTTTTAGTTTGTGTAATGTAATGTAATATCTGTTTTCAGTTTGTGTAATGCACATAATATGGGAACTTTTATCCATATGGTTGAGCCTGTTAGGAATTGCACCCCCAACCCAAGCAGATTGCAGATCACTCTCTCTATATGGAGGTAAAAAGAAAATATGGTCAAAATAATTGGCATAAAAAGGGCACTTTTTTATGAGGCACAAAAGGGCAGGTGCTTGTGCACCCCGTTGTGCTCTATGTGTGCACGTGCCTGCTACCAGGCGGCGGTATCAAGCACCCTTGTGTCTTGGGCTGTGCGTCGATTATATGGGTCCAGGTCGGCTATTTTTCTCCGGGCAAGACGAGCGGTTATAACGCTCAGATTGAGAATAATCAAATACTCCCGATCCATGTTGTGTGGTGGATTATGTAGGCGACACGATGGACATCAATACTTGGAATGGCGATCAGATAATTGGAATATTCTTTTTGGGGTACATCCTAGTCAAGGTAAGGGCTATATGATATCAATCTTGCGTTGATCCAAGAATGTCTTCATTGCGATCCAAGCCTATGTGTGTAACGGTAGTCCACAACGTATTCCGTTGGTGACGATCAAAGCATCAAACCCCCCCCCCCCCCCACCCTTTCATGCATTCATGATGGAACATAATACCATCATATGCATTTGATTTTTTAATTGTAGTGTGTGTAGGGACGAAACGCCAATGCATTTAGTATAATACACGTTGCAGGCTATTACCAGCCTCCCAGGAATTACCCTAGACCGCTCTAAAACCATACTTATATTCACCACGGTATAAAACGGGAATGTATGGATGAAGAAATTATTTATTTTTCACATATTGAACGATAGATACTCGATGTCAAATGGGCCATAGTATTGTATCCATAGCTATATTATAGAATATAGTTACAGCCCTGCAAACACTGTCATGTATTCCTATACTTTAGAGCGCTGGCCTTTTAACCACACATCACGCATATCGCTCCGGTGCTGATTGAGTTAATTTTAGTGTAATAACGGCCCATTATTACAATATATTTTGCCTCTGGTTGTGGGTCTAATTTCTGCCAGACCTTGTTTCTTATCCACCATATATACCAAACCATTGACCATATGATCATTAGTTGACCTGGGCCCTGTTCCTCGTACCTGGCAAACTGAGTTAGCCGGATAATTTTCAGGATAACTTGACATAAGTCAGACCTTTTGGTTCCCCGAAGCACGTTTGTCTAAATCACTATGGCAACAGATCAAAAAGTTTGAACCTGCTCCAGCGAAGGGTTTAGTTCAGTTAGCTGGATAAAACTGGCCACGCCCTCACAAAAAAATGCCAGCTCCCTTCCTCACTGTTCCCATTATACCATTCTGAATTATGTTTTTGTGCTTCGTTTTTCTAGAGGGGGCTTTTGAAATGTAAAATAATAGTCCTAAAATGCTGATAATAAATCATATTCACTTTGGAATTTGGATTTCCTTTGTCCTAAATAATGCACGTCATTGCTATACGGCGCTATCTGGTTACACACACTATCTGGTTCTTTTATTAACGGATCATTGCAAATATGAATCCCGCGGGGATATTTTTAATGAATGAAACCTATCGGGCGTTTGGCTCTGATTCGTTTCATATTCTCGGCTGTGGATGTATTTACCGGAGCGCCCGGATTGTGTTTCATTCAAGCATACATTGAAGCGTCTATGCGTGGATTGTGGATGTGAATTACGATGAATCTGAATATGTGGATTGTTGAATTGTATCACTGTTACTCACGTTATTGTGATATTGTATGGGATTAAAATGTCTGAGGAGGAGATGCGCTGTTTGACGGATTTGATGACGTGGACGTGACTTGAGAAAATCAATGAGCAATTGCAAGCTTTTGACGTTTTGATGAATGAACTTGAGAAAATGCATTTATCTGTTCAAGCACTGTTATCTAACTGGTGTCACTGGTATAAACCAAAGGTTAATCAATTCAATGCATGTATGGATGATGTCCGAAACAGATTAAAACCTTATTAATAGTGAAACTGTATAGTCTCCAACTCCCTCTCTGACACGTTAATTTGGGGGTCACGCCTTGAAAACTTTGGGAACCATGTATTTATATAGTACATGATACCTAAGCACATACAGTACAGATATCCTCATAAGTATATAATAATTCGTATCAATTAGATACTCTTTGGGCTTGTTTTTATCTACTTATTCTGAAAGAGTTGAACTCATTTGATTATTCATTCCATTAAGCCTAATGCCAGCAGGCACATTTAAAGAAATATAATCTGATTGATTGGGGTAATGAGGGTCTTAAAATGTGCCTATAGATTATGCATTTAACTTGTCGGCGAGGCTATTGAGCCGTACTGTATTGTACCCATTCTGCAACACTTGAGTAAACGTAAAAAAGTCCTACTTTTAAATGTACTTAAGTACTAAAAAGTAAAAGTACACTTTTTTTAAAGGGATAAACCAGGGGTCTCAAACTCATTCCATCGTGGGCCAAGTTTTCATTTTAACTATACATTGCACCAGGTGAGTTAGTTGAAGAGGTGAGCCAATTAGTGAAATCATCAGCTGGTGTTTAGGCAAGGCTGGAATGAAACCAAGCACACTCTGCCCACAATGGAATGTGTTCTGTGATAGACAATGCTGAAATGACACTTTTTTGCATTAAAATTATTTAATGCACTTCTCCATTGAAGGTAAACTAACATGGACGGCATTCACATCACAGCATGAATAATATCACAATATTAAAGACTGAATACTGTAGTATCCTGAATAATATGACAATATTAAAAACAGAATAATGGTGTATCCTGAATAATATCACAATATTAACCACAGCATACTGGAGTACCCTGAATAATATCATAATATTAACCACAGCATACTGGAGTACCCTGAATAATATCACAATATTAAAGGCAGAATACTGGAGTACCCTGAATAATATCACAATATTAACCACAGCATACTGGAGTACCCTGAATAATATCACAATATTAAAGACAGAATACTGGAGTACCCTGACTAATATCACAATATTAACCACAGCATAATGCCGATCTGACTGTCTATTCTTCTGATAGCAGGTGTTTAATCAAAGATCCCCACTTTATAGTGTTGCACAAGGACCAATCAGCATGGGTATGGGCGGGTTTATTTTCCATTGATGGGGATTTGATTGGCTGTTTACCTGCGGTTGCAGGATTAATAACGTTAACGTTAGTTCGACCAGATAAACAATTCAAATATTCTAATTAAAATAGTTGGACCTGTGAGATTTGTACTTTGTACTTTGTAGGTCTGCATTTTAAATGTAAGGAGTAAAAAGTATGTTTTTTTCTCTCTGAAATGTAATGGATTAAAAGTACAAAGTATACAAACCTAATAATACTTGAGTAAAGTACAAATCCCCCAAAACAGTACTTAAGTATTGTAACGAAGTACAATTACTCAAGTACTTTACACCCCTGAAAATTAGGGATGTCCCGATCGCCTTTTTTTGCTTCTGGTCCGATCCCGATCATGTGATTTTAAATATCTATCGATCCGATCGTTTCCGATCCGATCTTTCACATTAGTAATCAATTTTGACGCATTTTTGTCAGAAACTGGCAGAGCGAGACAAGCCCATCTGTTGCCTATAATAGTCCGGGGCGCGAGAGCGGAGGCTTTTGTTATTACATTCACCCTGAGAAATGTGCTTCTGCTTCTATGAGAAATATTAAAAGTTTCAATATATGTTTGCACATTAGTATACATTCAGTGTTCGACTTACGTAATGGTCCATTCTGGTCTGAAACGCCGACGATAATCCTCAGTCACGTAACGTTATCCTCCAGGTGGAAAGTTAGTCTGAAAACTTCGCCTCCAGCCTGCTGCTTCATGAGTTTTTCCTCCACGCGGAATCTCCTCCTTGCAAACATTGCAACTGGCTTGACTTTCTATTTTAAAATGCTTAGTTCCAAACCTCTGACATTAGGTCTAGCTGCTCAAGTCAGTGGATATTAACCGTGTTTCGGGAGCGACGTGTTGTTGTTGTGATGTGGTCGCGTGTAGCGTGTAGCGTCTAAATTAAAGGGAATGTTTGTTGCAACGGTGAAAATTAAAGGGGAATGTGTTTGTTGTGGATAATTATTCTGCTCTGTGTGACAATAAATACATTAATGATGATATATTATATGTAATTTAAAACCAAAACTAAGGCCTCCGTATGAGTTTAAGACGTGGACATGGTCATGTTTGTTGAATAACATTTTTCTTTTTTTGACTGCCGATTTTTATTATTATTTTTTCCCGATCCCCGATACTCTGAAAAGCACGTGATCGACGCCGATTCCGATCACGTGATCGGATCGGGACATCCCTACTGAAAATGCATTTATCTCTTCAAGCACTGTTATCTAATGATAAACAAGAGGGTGATGAACATCACTGGTGTGGTATAAACCAAAGGTTAATCAATTAAATGCATGTATGGATGATGTCCGAAACAGATTCAAACCTGATTAATAGTGAAACTGTATAGCCTTCAAGCCTCTCTGACGCTTTATTTAGGGGGTCGTGCTTTGAAAACATTGGAAACCATGTATTTATATAGTACATGATACCTAAGCGCATACAGTACAGATATCCTCATAAGTATCTATTAATTCGTATCAATTAGATACACTTTGGGCTTGTTTTTATCTACTTATTCTGAAAGAGTTCAACTAATTATTTTCGCTAGCAAGATCTCATTCCATTATTCATTCCATTAAGCCTACTGCCAGCAGGCACATTTAAATAAATATAATCTGAGGGGCCGCGTCCACCTAGCGCATATTTCTCCGTGAAACATGCTGGGAGTGCGCCGGCAGCGCTGGCATGCAGCGCATCTTGTAGATGACAGAACGAAATCTACAGCCATGCCGCGGTTTTGCACATATTATAGCATATTTGAATAACTTTATTGTATATTAATTATATATATAGTTATTGCCTGACACCACAGTTCGCCCTTTGCTTTTTATTAGCTTTTTAGTAGTGTATTCGTGTAGTTATTATTATTAGTTTTGTCGCGAATCTCAATGGTCTGTGGGAGACAGCCAGACAGGCAGGCAGCTCCGGTGTCAGGTTACAAACAGAGTGGTAGATGAATGGCTGTGATTGGTTGTCTGAAAATGAGCCCAGCGCATCGCTCTGAAAGTTGAGAAAGTTTCAACTTTCGACCGCACAAAAAAGCTGAGAAAAGAAGCCGACGGCAGCGCACTTCCTAGAGGCGGCCGCATGCGGCCGCATGCGCTCCCTCCCCATTGGAATACATTGAAAACAGATGCGTGCGGTCAGAAATATGCGCCAAGTGGACGCGGGCTCTGATTGATTGGGGTAATGAGGGACTTAAAATTAGCCTATAGATATGCATTTAACTTGTCTGCGAGGCTATTGAGCTGTACTGTATTGTACCCATTCTGCAATCTGTTCATACAATTTTCAATCAATCAATCAATCAATAAATCAATCAATCAATAAATCAATCAATCAATCAATCAATCAATCAATCAATGCCATTAGAATTATGATTTCTGCAATCGACACCTGCTGTCTTTTCAGGTGAGGCGGCCGCGCGCAATTATCCTGAGTATCAAGTCTGGTTCGAATTAACAAGAGTAAATCAGCGTTCGAGGAACAGGGAAAGCCTGGTTTCAAACATCGGGTTAATTGAATCTGGATAATGGGACTTTTGATCGATTTAGTTGAACCAGGTACGGGGAATAGGGCCCTGCTCTACCTCTGAGCCAGTATTTTGTGTACATTGAGGTATACTTTGGGGAACTTTGGGGTATTTCGGGTCTAATTTGGGGTATTTTGGGGTACTTTGGGGTATTTTGGGGTATACTTTGGGGTATGTTGGGGTATTTTGGGGTATACTTTGGGGTACTTTGGGGTATTTTGGGGTATACGTTGGGGTATTTTGGGGTACTTTAGGGTATTTAGGGGTATTCTGGGGTACTGTGTGGTATTCTGGGGTATTTTTGTGTACTCTGCGGTATTTTGGGGTACTTTGGGGTATACTTTGGGGTATTTTCGGGGTACTTTGTGGTGATTAGTAGGACCCACACATAGAGATGAATGACAGAAGCGTCAACTCCAATATTCCCAAAGAAGTCCCATTCACTTTGTCTCACTGTACCTTCAATGGAAATGTTCAGTTTAACGTGAATACTAACACTAAATAGGCTAATCATTAGCCACTAATATGTAGCCACTAGTCATACTATGCTCGCAGGCAGCAGTAAGCCTACGACAGAATGCCCAGAAGGCACTATTTTCTTGACCGGAGCATCTGTGGACACAATGTAAACACATTCTAACTAAATACAACCATCCTTGTTATAGCCTGTGTGTCAACTGTATATTTATTCATTTATTTAGTAAGTAGCCATGTAATAAGCGGGATAATTTATGGCCAGCCGGTCATTGTTGAGATTTAAAAACCTGACAGGGTGAAGAATCGACTGAAGTGAGAACAAATGTAGGTTTTTATAAAAATGAGTGTTTTCACATTAGGAATAATTGCCCTTACTCTGCGTTCTCCCACTGGCCACTTTACACACTAGTAATGTTGTTCCGTACTCAAGTGCAGACGAGTTCACTGGCATTCAATGGTGATCCTTTCAATGGTGAACATTGAATAGTGAAACTCTATCCATGGCCAGCAGGGCAAATTTGCAGGATATTTTGCAGGTGATAAAGTTAAAACAAATGCTTTGATGAGAATAAATTGTCGTTGAATTTGAGTAAAACTAATGTTATTTGGAAAGCGCAATAGTGACATAACAGTGAAAATTATGATAGATATGTATTGAAAGAGTAGAACAAACCACATTCCTGCGTGTGATCATAGAGGACAGGATGAGCTGGAAACCCCACATCAGTCAAGTAAAATCCAAGATGGCCAAAAGTGTGGGGATTATGTATCGATCCAAGAATTTTGTCAACCAAAGGTCATCCTCTACCATCCACTTGTGGTCACATATTTAAACTATTGTCTGGAAGTCTGGGGTAATTCATATCGTTCCAAATTATATCACCTCTTTATATACTGCAAAAAAAGGCCATTAGGATTGTGTACAATGCTAAGTAGAACCAACACTCTACCCCATTGTTTTTACAAGCATCAGCTTTTAAACTATGGGACTTGATCATACTTAGAACTGCCGAAATCATGTTCAAAGCTCTTCCAACCCCTATCCAATATCGGTTCACTGATAGGGTAGGAGCAAGAAATTATAATCTTAGAGGGAAACAGAAACTTCAGCAACCGGGTGCAAGAACCACTCTAAAATCTATGTGCATATCTGTTTGTGGAGTGAGATTATGGAATGGATTGGACGAGGAGGTTAAACTGAGTAAAAACATAAACCAGTTTAAAAGAAAGTAAAAAAAATATGAATATTGGAAAGGTATAAGGAGGAGGGTGAACATGACGTTTGGCATTAAAAGGAACATGTTATATAGAATATGTATGAACTAGTCAGACTCATGTCATGTATGTCTTGTTGAGATGTTGGGGGAATGTGGAAAACAGAGCTCTGTTACATGTTGTATGTATAGCAATTGATGGTCAGGGTGTGGGGAATAGAAATTCAAAAGCTTAGCTTCTTCCATCCCCCTTTTCAAACCATTAAGTGGTGTCTGTTGTTACTGTTGTCTATTGGTTTGTGGTGGTTGTTGTACCCTTTTGTGGTTGTCTTGTATTGTATAGGTTGCATGGTTTGAAATAAAAAAATTAAACTGAAATATCAGGTTTCACCTCTAGCCAGACAAGCAAGTATAGGCCATAGGCCACAGCGTAAGACAATGCACTTAATAAACTTTGAAAATCCTACCAAAGCAGCTGCACGGGCTTCCCTCAGGGTGCAAACAGTCACATCCCAAGACTCTCTGTACATAAACTATTATTATTCAGATAAGAGTAGTTTGGATTCTCTGAAGTTTTGCTATTATCAAAGGCCACTCTTTATCTCCGCAGTATGGCACAGTTCACGATCATGTGGTCTGACCAGGGACAGTTGATCAGCACTCCCTCTCTGAGAATACATAATATTTCCCCAGAAGGCCAGAAGACAACGTCTGTCTGTTTTCCGAGGTCTGAACCGTTAGTGACCGGATATTTAGAGGCTCGCCCTGGGGGTGAAGTGGGTCTGGTGTCGGGTCTTGTGACTCTCACTGACCCGGACACATGATGAAATGACGGTTTATCCTTGGTTAACAGCCGGATTATTGTTGATGACAGTTATGAGAAGCTGAAATGTTGGAGATGGCACAAAATGCAGAAATAGTTTTATTGCGTTTTACAGGTGACTGAGGAGACCTTGGTCAAGGTCAAGGTTTTAAACTCTGCAACAGTTAACCATCTGTAGTGTGGTAGTGACCTTCTGTATTTATTTGCAAATAAGTAATGCAAGCGAGCAAAGAAACAGAGGCTCAGGACACGGCTTTCTTCAGTGTCTCCTGACAAGGCTATGAAATTCAATGAGAGGGCATTTTGAATGGGGGGCCATTTTTATAATGACGGACAAAGGTTATACGATTCTCATTTAATCCAATGCTTGATGATTAACCTCTTAAGCCCTAGCCCTATTTTCTGAAAATTGGCCTAAAATACATACGTAAGTAAATGGAAGATTACTCCACTTCTACAAGGTCCATTAGCATGTTCTTCGGATCTAGGGACATCTATGGATCTCAGGAAATGTATTCCCAGTGTCAGAAATATTGTGTCTGTTACTAGGCTTGAGTAAATTGTAATGACTATCAATTATATTTTATTTCAGAAATTTTTTTCATCTTTGACAGTGAATAACACCATGCAAAGAATTACCAAACATTTAAAACTGCCACTGCCAAGGTTCAGCACCTTCTTGAGATCACGTGTACAGAAAATCTGAGCATATGAATAAAGGGATGATTAAACAGGAGGTTTTGTAGATACAGTACTGAATTCTGCCATCCGGACACATGCAACTTGAAATATTATTATATAATATAGAATATCAGGCCTATAAATTACCTTATTATAACCAAGTCACACATCTATGGATCGGGCCAAATCTCCTCTTTCCAATGGCAGAGTTCAATCATTTTGAGAATTGCAGCTCAAAGTGCTTCACAGCAGAAAAAGGACAGGCACAACATGAGCACATAAAGTGCAGACATGTTTTTCACATTAGGATCCAACATCCCAATAGGCCACCTTGTTTATGGGTTGAGTTGATGGCTGTTTTAAAATAGACAATAATAAAAAGAGTAAAGTAGAATAGACAGAGTAAAATAGTGCAATAGTGCAGTTGATTCAAATTGTTAGTAGAATATAATAGACAGAGTAAAATTATGCAATAGTGAAGTGCAATAAAATAGTTCTGAATGACTGTTCAACAGTGTAAAACCGTCCTTTACCCACATTCTTCCCTGTTTGATATCCACAGTAAAACCTTCCTTCCTATTTGATACCCACTTTGACCCTTTAAACCTCCCTCTCAGGGCGCAGTCTACCAATGTAGACCTGACCAAATGGCAGCAGAGGTCACACAGAATGAACAGATAGAGCAGACAATTCAGTAGAAATACAAAGTGGAAACATATATATAGCTCACAGTAAAAATGTCATATCACTCATAAGGCACTAGTCACAGTCAGGATCAGAAACGGGAGCAGACATCTGATTGCCAGATGTAAGATTTGGCCGATGATTTGTTTGAACTGAGTTAAAGGAACAAAATGATCAAGCTGGAGCTTTGACTGAAGATCGTTCCAGGACAAGGGTATGAAATAATCACATGTATTTTCACTAAAAGGGACCTTATGAAGAATGTAGGGCTGTGATCTTGTTCTGTAGAATGAAATAATTTTATAAAGTTTGTATAGTTTGTATAGATAGAATATATGTTGTGTTTTGTGTTTAGTTTATAGTTTAGTTTATAGTTTAGCTTATTGTTTATAGTTTATTTATAGCTATCTGAATCTGAATAGCTGAATCTGAATAAGCATATATGTGAATATAATAGAAGTATTTAACCCAGCAATGAACTAGAACAGGCATGGTTTAGACGTTGTACTGTAGGTCGGACAGAAGACGGTATGAAGCTGATCCATGACCTCAATGGTGCACATAACCAATGTGGGGGTAGAACAGTAACTGCAATATTGGCCATCACCCCCGAGACATCCACCACCTTAGTCAACACTACGAAACAACCACTCAGAGAGATGGCGATAGAACTAAGAACTACTGCAAGCGTATGTATACAGGATGAGATACAAGACGATGGCTCAGGGCCATATGCCCCGGGGGGCCGGAGAAACCACTCAGAATAGGTCAGGGCAGAGCAGGTAAGGTTCAACGCTGCAGGCCAGACAGAAGGCGGTATGAAGCTGTTCTATGGGACGGGATGGTGCTCATGTCCAGTATGAGGTAGAAGGTCACTGGAATGTCTATATCGATAAATTCACACAGAGACAGGGGTGCCTGAATGCCTTCTACAACAGAACTGCATTTCCGCGTCTCTGATTGGCCAGGTCATTTCTGGTCATGTGACATGTACGCCCAATCGTGGGACCGCAAGTTTCTACACTGGTTAGGCTTAGGCGCTCGTTCAAAGTTGGTTAAGGTTAGAGTTTGTCTTAGAGCATGGCGATAGAACGCCTGCCCTGATTCCGAAGGTTAAGCTTAGGCACTCTTTCGAAGTTGGTTAAGGTTAGAGTTTGTCTTAAAGCATGGCGATATAATACCAGGTAGTTTTCAGGCTGTTAGACCCGGAAATAGGCGCAGAACTTGCTGTCCCACGATTGGCGCACATGTCACATGACATGGCCAATCAGAGCGCAAAACTGTTACTAGGCGGGGTAAGAGATTAAATCTGCGGGGTAAGAGATTTCGCTCACTGAGCTCATTCACCACCTTATTGAGATCAAGTGTAAAAAAAATCTAAGCAAATGAATAAAGGGGAGATGATTAAACAGAAGGATTTGTAGATACAGTAATAAATGATAATCCATTTTATTATGAATTCATATTTGACCTTGAACTTGAAAATATACACTTTGACTACTGTTTTGATAGGGTTACGGTCTTTACTCTTGGCTACAAAAAAAACAAATAAAAAAAACATTAACCTCTTAACATCCAAGGGCCCACATGTGGGCCCTCATGAGGACGATTCGCGATGCCACTTTGCCGACCTCTAATGGCTCGGGTGTTTCTTTTAATACAATATATAGATAGAATTAAAGCCCTATTTTCTGCCTGTCGATTGCCATTTCAGGTGACAAAATCCGTTCAGCGGTTCTCGAGTTACATGCCGATATGTGAGGTGTGCCCCAAAGTACGCAAAAGTACACATTACCACCCCCGACTCCCGGGGCTCTAGCTCCGTCAATCATTTGGCGATCTTACAGCTTAACAGGTTTTAAGGGTCAGTCCCGGTTTCAACATCAGCCAGACTTAAAATAGGGCAAATTTTTGCGATATTACGAAGATGGAGGAAGGCAATTTTGGTGAAATGTTTTATATGTGCTTTAAATGAGAGGGAGGAATACAAAATTACTCCAAGGTTTTTTATGGTGGAGCTCTGAGATACATGACACGTATAAAAGTTGAGGGAGATGTCCTCAAACAGGCTTCTGTGGTTCGGGGGGCCAACGTCTAACATCTCAGTTGTATCTGCATTAAGGAGTAGAACGCTTTGTGACATCCACTTTTTAATGGCAAGCAGGCAAGCCTCGAGATTTAGTAATTGGGAGGAATCGTTTGGCTAAATAGGTATGTATAATTGGGTGTCATCAGCATAAAGTTAATGCCAAATTTGCGTATGATATTGCAGAGGGGTAGCATAGACATCAAAAGTAGCAAAGGGCCCAGAACAGAGCCTTGTGGGACACCGCATTGCACTCGGAGGGTCTCAGATGTTAAATCATTATAGACCACGCAGTGAATTAATGATGAATGAAAACTTTATTTAACAGATTGCAGAATGGGTAGAATACAGTACGGCTCAATACACACAATTGTTTTTTTTTTTATCCACTTTTTCTCCCATTTTCAATTTTTCTCCCATCCCAATTTTTTCATATCGTCCAATTCAACCCTCCCCTGTCTTTGAACGTTGTTTCTTGCCTCCCACAAGCCGGCTGTAATGTGGACTAAGTCATACATAGCACGAGTCCCCTCCGATACTCGAGGTAACAGCCGTCGCATCTTTTGACCTGCGCGGCTCGATCTTTCAGCGTCGGGGGTCTGTGCTTTGGAGGGGCCCCGCCCCCGTCGCTTCTTGATTCTACTGTGCAGGCGCACCAACCAACCTGTAGGAGTCGCTGTCCACAACGCCCGATCCCCACCCTTCAGTTTCCCTCCCCGTAATACGGCCAATGTGTATTACTGTGGACGACCAGCTAAACTGAAAGCAATGTGGAGAGCGGGGCTCGAACAGGAGGCATGCTGTTCGAGCCTAGTCTCCAGCATTCGTTGCGAGCGCCTTGCCCACTGCGCCACGTAGCCGCCCAATACACACAATTGTTAAGGGGATGCAGACCTGAGAAAGTCGTTTGTCTTGTTTACATCAGGGTCCCCCATTTTCAATTCATAGTGAGTGTGTGTTCAGTTAAATAAGATTTAAACCAAGAGAGTGTGTGACCCTGAATGCCAACATGATTCTTGAGCCGACTCAGAAGAATGGAATGATCGACAGTTTCAAAGGCTGCACTGAGATCAAGCAATAAGAGCAAAGAAGTTCCAGAGGGTGTTCCAGAGAGAGGCTGTTCCAGAGGTTGTTCCAGAGAGAGGCTGTTCCAGAGGTTGTTCCAGAGGGAGGCTGTTCCAGAGGGTGTTCCAGAGAGAGGCTGTTCCAGAGGTTGTTCCAGAGGGAGGCTGTTCCAGAGGCTGTTCCAGAGGGAGGCTGTTCCAGAGGCTGTTCCAGAGGGTGTTCCAGAGGGAGGCTGTTCCAGAGGCTGTTCCAGAGGGTGTTCCAGAGGGAGGCTGTTCCAGAGATTGTTCCAGAGGGAGGCTGTTCCAGAGGGTGTTCAAGGGGGAGGCTGTTCCAGAAGGAGACTGTTCCAGAGAGAGGCTGTTCCAGAGGTTGTTCCAGAGGGAGGCTGTTCCAGAGGGAGGCTGTTCCAGAGGGAGGGTGTTCCAGAGGGAGGCTGTTCCAGAGGGAGGGTGTGGTGACTGAAAAGGTCCAGGTCAGGAGCTCGGTCCTCTGGACTGTCAAGCAGTTCTTGCATCCGTGGACCTGAGGCTGAGGTTCATCAATCTTCTGATGGCAGATGAGTTCCCGGTGTGTTTTTTCTGAAACAGTACACAGTGGTGAGTTAGCGGTGCGAGATTAGTATAATAAGACATAAAAGCTGAGTGGTGAAGTTTGGAGTGTGCAGACTGGAGTGTGCATAATATGCACTATTGCAATATTTATAATTATATTATAAATAATGTCACAGTGGTGTAGAACTGGTAGGACAGTAGAGGAGGCAAGTCTTTGCTTGGCGTAATGAGGGAAGATTGTTTGAAAGAGTTGAAGTTAAGGTTCTTATCCAACCAAACTCCCAGGTATTTATAGCGTGTAACATGTTCAATATGTGTTATTCGCCACTGAAAAGGGCTGAATTGTTGAGGTATGGGACATTTGTGTGAGAAAATGTCATAACCTTGGAAAAATGCCTCGAAAGTATAACTATACTGGATAAATCTATGCATTAAAAGCATTTTTTTCCCAGCGAATCTCTTACTTACAATATGATTATGCTGGCAAGGCAGTTTTGTGTTTATAGGTATAAGTATTATAAAAAGTTAGATATACCCGTTTAAAGTCAGCTCTCAGCTGCTGCACAGCAGACCCGGTTCAACCCCCAGACACTCCCACTCACAGCCAGGAGGAAGAGAGTGAGGCCAAGCTTCCCTCTGTTATACTGACACATCAACTGCACGTCCTGTGTGACTGGTGTGTTCTCACTGTGGTAATGCCAGATCATGAGGAAGTCATTACAACTCACTCAGGCACTTTACACATCTGAGAAGCCTGGAAATAAAATCACAGAATTATAGTCACACACACACACACACACACACACACACACACACACACACACACACACACACACACACACACACACACACACACACACACACACACACACACGCACGCACGCACGCACGCACACACACACACACACACACACACACACACACACACACACACACACACACACACACACACACACACACACACACACACACACACACACACACACGCACATACATGGATGCACGTACGCACATATAGACATGCACATATTATGCACACATACATGCACACACGTACGCACATATAGACGTGCACATATTATGCACACATACATGCACACACGCACTCACACATGCACACATACATACACACACGCACACTCTCCAGACAGCATCTCTCACACACTATATTAGGCCCAATCTTCAAACATAATAATCTGCTCTCTTACTTGAGTAACTAAACACACAAACTTCCAATGTCATTTAAAACAGACTCTATAATCACCTCCATCTGTTCAAACAGCGCTCTGCGAGATGTGGACAGAGAAGCACACACAGAGAGAGAGAGAGAGAGAGAGAGAGAGAGAGAGAGAGAGAGAGAGAGAGAGAGAGAGAGAGAGAGAGAGAGAGAGAGAGAGAGAGAGAGAGAGAGAGAGAATGAAAGACTGATAGAATGAAAGGTGGACTGCGGTGAGCAGGATAATGAAAGAGTCTGTAGTGTTTACTATAGAGACGGAGAGCAGGCAATGGCAACGAGAGAGAAACGAGAGAGATGGAGAGACAGAGAGAGACAGAGAGGTGCCAAAAGAGAGAACAATGTATACCGTGCCTGACTGATTGCCCAGTTTCCCTCACTCCCACTGTGAGTGAATGGTTTCGAGGAGCATGTAAACAAATATGTATCAGCAGTGGACTGCCGACTATCGCTGAAAAATATCCTCGCTCAATTGTCCGCTGCCAAAACAGATCCACGGATGACACAATAGCCACAACACTCCAAAGTGCCCTCAAAGTGGCCTCATGAATTCCTCTATGTGATGATCCTGTTCGTCGATAGTTCAGCATTCAACACCATAGTGCTCGACCAGACTGCTTCATTACTTCAGGCAACCAGCTTGCGTCTAGCACGCCCCCGCGGCGATGCGGCAGCGCCAGAGCGGAGCAGCAGAGCACAGCGGCAGGCGGCAGCGGCAAAGCGGCAGCGGCGCGCAGGTTGCCGCGCGCAATCCCCCCTGTTTAAACATTGACGGTTAGCTCAACTTGTTCGCCAGCTCACTTCAATATATATTTTTTTTACGTTTAATTAATTTATCGCCTCTCAATATAAACGTCTTTCTTTCGCCGGTTAAGTTTAGGCATTCTTTCGGAGTTGGTTAAGGTTAGGGTTAAGTTTAGGCATTCTTTCGGAGTTGGTTAAGGTTAGAGTTTGTCTTAGAGCATGGCAATATTTCTTTCGCCGGTTAAGGTTAGGCATTCTTTCGGAGTTGGTTAAGGTTAGGGTTAAGTTTAGGCATTCTTTCGGAGTTGGTTAAGGTTAGGGTTAAGTTTAGGCATTCTTTCGGAGTTGGTTAAGGTTAGAGTTTGTCTTAGAGCATGGCAATATTTCTTTCGCCGGTTAAGGTTAGGCATTCTTTCGGAGTTGGTTAAGGTTAGGGTTAAGTTTAGGCATTCTTTCGGAGTTGGTTAAGGTTAGGGTTAAGTTTAGAAATTCTTTCGGAGTTGGTTAAGGTTAGAGTTTGTCGCAGAGCATGGCAATAGAATGCAGCCTATTTCTGCGTTGCCGCTCTCTCGCTCTGCCGTGGTCACATGGGCGTCGTGGCCAATCAGAGAAACGCTGAACGCAAGTTGGTTGCCTGAAGTGTTGACGCGACCAGACTCGACACCAAGCTCAGGTATCTACGACTCAACCTCAACCTGTGCAGCCTGATCCTGGACTTTCTGTCGGAATGACGCCAGCTGGTGAGGAAGGGCCCAGACGCTTCTGCCCCTCTGCCCCCCAACACAGGAGCCCTCCAGGGCTGTGTCCTGAGCCCCCTCCTCTACTCCCTGTACACCCACTGCAACTGGGTAGCCACGCACACTTCCAACATGGTGATTACGTTTGCCGATGACGCAACGGTGATAGGTCTAATCACCAACAATGACAAAATGGCCTACGTGAGGGAGGTTGACAACCTGGCACAGTGGTACCATGTGAATATCCTCTCTCTCACCATTGACAAGACCAAGGTGCTGGTCATGGACTACAGGAGATTGGGAGAAAGGCTGGAGCCCATGCATCAACATCAACAGGTCTGCTGTGAAGAGAGTCAGTAGCTTCAAGTTCCTCTGTGTTCACATCACTGAGGACCTCACAGAGGACCTCACCTGGGACGTCGCCAGGTGGTGAAGAAGGCACAGCAAGGCCTCTTTCACCTCAGACGGCTGAAGAAAAATGGGATCAAATCCGACGGGCCTTCTATAGAGGCTCAATCGAGAGCATCCTGATTGGATGCA
>NW_028169753.1:2500-7500 GCF_963971535.1 Notolepis coatsorum | reverse complement strand
GCTCAGGCAGAATCGGAATGGATTTAAGTGTTCCAAGTGGCATTGCTTCGGATTTGGAAACGTTTATTTTGTACCCCGAGAAGGTTCCAAATGTGGAAACCATGCGGGTTAGACATGGAATGGAAGAGTCAGGTTTAGATATAAAGATCAGTACGTCGTCTGCGTAAAGAGTGATCTTGTGCTCCCTCTCGCCCACCCTAATACCTGAGACCGCGGCTGACTGCCTAATGGCTTGAGCGAGTGGTTCTATGACCATGTCAAATAGTAAAGGGCTAAGAGGGTCCCCCTGAGGGTTCCCCCGTTGTAGAGGAAAGTTGTTAGACCTAAGCCCATTAGTCAGAACCGCCGTCATCCGTGAGTTGTAAAGAACCTTGACCCAGTCAATAAAAATGTTTCCTAGGCCAAATTCAGTGAGGGTTAGAAACAAATACGGCCATTCTACATGGTCAAATGCCTTCTCCGCGTCGAGACTACGCGGGGTGGTCTATCTCACGAGTCATTTGGATGATATTAAGGAGCCGTCTCATGTTGTCGGTAGAGTTCCTACCCTTAATAAAACCAGTCTGATCTTCGTTAATAATGAAAGGGAGCAGTTTTTCTAGGCGCATGGACAGGATCTTGGAGAGCAATTTTTGGTCCGAATTAAGTAGGGCTATAGGCCTATAGGAGGCGCACTTTTCAGGGAATTTACCCTTTTTAAGAAGAAGGCAAATATTAGCCTCCCGTAGGGACTGGGGTAAGATCCCAACCTCAGAGGAATGATTAAGCATTGCCAGCAGGGGATCCAAGACAATATGACCGAATTCCTTATAGAATTCACATCCGAAACCGTCTGAGCCCGGAGGCTTACCAGATGGCATACCCTTAAGGGCACACAGAGCTTCTTCCTTCGTAATTGGGGCGTTAAGGAGCAAGTTCTGATCTTTCGATACCTTAGGGAGGTGCAAGTCAGCGAAAAAAGCTTGCATGTCAGAGAGAGCACCATCAGGTTGTTCAGTCCTATAGAGTTGGGCATAGAAAGAGGCAAACTCTTATAGTTTTGATGTCAAAGGACCTGACCCCGTTTGAGTCTGAGATTGAGGCTATTACTTGGGTGTCAGCCCTCTTTTTTGCCAAGTTAGCTAGGCACCTGCCAGGCTTGTCACCGTGTTCGTACATTCTCTGTCTGGCAAATTTAAGAGAGTATTCGGCGACCTGGATCAGAAGAGTGTTTAACGCAGTTCTGGTGGCCGTAAGCTCTATAAGCACAGCCGGGGCTGGGTTTGAAACATGTTAATTCTCAAGGTCGGCTAGTTTGGATTCAAGAAGTTTGCATTGTACATTTTTCTTGTGTTTCTTAGATGATACGTAAGACATAATCAGTCCGCGAGAAAATACCTTGGATGTTTCCCAGAGCAGAGACGGGTTATCCATAGAATGTGAGTTTATTGAGTAGAACATTTTATATTCCGATTCGAAATAGGAGATAAACCTATCATCCTTGAGGAGGTATGGGTTAAAGTGGAAATGAAGCAGTGCGATAAATACATATTCATAGCATCACATTATTATTTAGATAAGCCACAGAAGAAGTCACGTTATAAAAATAAGCAGTTTCTAAGAAAAAACGATTTGTTGTGTACATTTCTGAAGCATTTAGCATTATGGGCGCGGCCATTTTGTTGCTGACGTCATACCGGGGGTTGGGTGTATACACTCTGGTTAGCTGCCTATATTGAATGGGTCAGTCAACAAATAAAATGTTGCCTACAAAACAACGGGACCGCGGTGGTTCTGTTTGTATTGCTCCTGGCTGTTCAAACTAATTTTACCATGTGAGAGAGAGGAAAGTTGGTTAATTTCCACAAACTACCAGTGAAAAAAACAGTTGTTGACATGTTGGCTCGGGCTGGCTGCACTCAGGCGGCGCGACCAGCCTGTTGGACAGGGAAGGAGGATCTGCAGAGAACACTTCATTGCCTCGGATTATGTTGTTGGGGTGGGATGTTTGTCCAGAAGACCACTAATCAGCTGAAGCCGGACGCGGTTCCCTCGGTCTTCGACAGACAGACCGGCGTTAGCTCTCGGGAGCGATCGCTAGCTAGTTGGCACCAGCCGGGGCCCGGCGTTAGCTCTCGCTAGCTAGCGTTAGCAACCGGAGCGTCGCGGAGCATTCAGCCTGCTGGCTACACAGCTTGTGTAGCCAGCAGGCTGAATGCCGTCGCGGAGCATTCAGCCTGCTGGCTACACAGCTTGTGTAGCCAGCAGGCTGAATGCTCCGCGACGCTGGTTGAAGTGGGTCTAGGTAGCCAGCAGGCTGAATGCTCCGCGACGCTCCGGTTGCTAACGCTAGCTAGCGAGAGCTAACGCCGGGCCCCGGCTGGTGCCAACTAGCTAGCGATCGCTCCCGAGAGCTAACGCCGGTCTGTCTGTCGAAGACCGAGGGAACCGCGTCCGGCTTCAGCTGATTAGTGGTCTTCTGGACAAACATCCCACCCCAACAACATAATCCGAGGCAATGAAGTGTTCTCTGCAGATCCTCCTTCCCTGTCCAACAGGCTGGTCGCGCCGCCTGAGTGCAGCCAGCCCGAGCCAACATGTCAACAACACTGTTTTTTTCACTGGTAGTTTGTGGAAATTAACCAACTTTCCTCTCTCTCACATGGTAAAATTAGTTTGAACAGCCAGGAGCAATACAAACAGAACCACCGCGGTCCCGTTGTTTTGTAGGCAACATTTTATTTGCTGACTGACCCATTCAATATAGGCAGCTAACCAGAGTGTATACACCCAACCCCCGGTATGACGTCAGCCATGACGTCAGCAACAAAATGGCGGCGCCCATGTTGAAAACAGGGATATTATATTATATTTTTCAGACAAATAAGATAGATTTCACATTTGATTATAGAACCCTGTCTTACACAAGGTACACAACAAACAAACTAGGATCACATTGCTCACTGCTTCATCTCCACTTTAAGACGCCAACGTCTCGACAGCGCCCTCTCTTCTGACAAGGAGTAGACCAGATATATAGGGGCGTGATCCGATAAAACAATACTTCCGATTGTGCAGGATGATACTAGAAAGAGCTTAGAGGAAGGGATGAAGAAATAGTCTATTCTACTATTGCTCTTATGTGGGCCGCTAAAAAAGGTGAACTTCAGTTTGGATGGGCAAAGGGTTCTCCAGACATCTGAGAATCCGATGTCTGTACATAGGGAGGAGATAATCTTTGCTTGCCTAGAGGGGGGAGCCAAACTGGGTGGGAGTTTTTCAAGAGACTGTATAAGGACAGTTAAAGTCTCCGCCCACAAAAGCATTCTCAGAGGCCAGGCCATTAAATTCAGTAAATACTTTGGATAGAAAGTCAGCGGAGTAGCATGGGGGACAGTATACATTCATAAATGTCATTTCTTTACCCTTAAGAACCCCTTTGATAATCACATAGCGACCTATGTGAGGAAGTTATGAGTCTAAAGTGGAGATTTATATTGATCAGTATGGCCACTCCCATAATAAATGTAGAATAGTTTGTGGCGAAGACCTGTCCCACCCAACTCTTTTGGAGTTTAGCGGTGTCGTTGGGTCCCATATGGGTTTCTTGTAGTAAAGCAATAGAAACATTCTCCTTCTTTAAAAAGGTCAGAATCGCCTTCCTTTTTGCTAGTTTCTGAAGACCTCGAACATTCCAGAGCAGAGCTTAAAGCTCTCAGAGTTAGCCATAGCCATAGAATATTAGGGGGTGTGTAGACAGGGCACACCAAATTCACCTATTTAACCACTAAGCATTATGTGTACCTAGAGCCATACATATAACAAATATTTTCAGTAGCAGACATGTGTCCTGAGCCATACATAAAACATACATAAAAAACATATAAAGGTGCGGGACCGGTGGGCCTTTCCCCAACACACAGGACTCACCATAGGGCCTAAAACCCTCAAACCTACCATAAGTAGATTACTCTCTCAGTGGCTGCTTGCCACACTCCCAAACCTAAACAAAAAAAAGAAAAAGAAAAAGCCTCAAAACGTAGAGTAAATGGAAAAGTTCACATTAAACCTTGTAAAAACATGGCTAGGTTTAAACAAGAAGCCTAGAACAGGACCATAGCAAGAGAAAAAGGGGGGGGGGGGGTAAATAACCTGTGTGTAGTACGTCGGCCGGAAGAGGGCGATACTCTGCTGACAGGTCCGTTGTTTCCTATGGTTCACACAGAGTAGCTTGCTGCCTTGTCATAGCGCAATTAGGCCGCCGTGTCAGGAGAGGGCGCTGTGCAAAAGTTCGTCTGACATTTTAGCGGCCTAGCAGGTCAACAGCAGATGATGACGCCTCTGTCCGCAGACGCGACCATTTGCCATGTGTGTGGCTAGCAGATAGTAGCTGGAAGAACGTGCTGATGGATCCATGAGACCCCAGTCAGAAAAAATATGTACACACACACAAAAAGGAAAAAAAATGCATCACGGAGGCATTAAGCCAAGTCGTGACGAGGCGTAAGTGACATGCATAGAAGTCCTAGGTCATTTAAACAAAGCTAGCGCTTAGCTCCCCGGCATATAGTGGATGTAAAAAACAAACACAAAAAAATAATAAAGCTGCATTATGTAATAGTTATACAAAACAGACCAGGCCAACCCCCCCCCCCCCCCCCCCTTAAGTCAGACGCAGAGAAAAAAAAAAGCATCCAGGCGACACTTAACGTCACACAGTCAACCATATTTATAAGAATGAAGAAATATAGAGTGATATGACGCTCTGCGTGTTTAGCCATAGCGAGGTGCTAACGGCCAAAATCAAGCTACTACCGTGTTTGGTACTGATGAGACCGGTGTTGAGGCTCCTCTATGCCGGGTCTTCAAGAAGTCCACGGCGTCCTCAGGCGATGAACGATGTTTTCTCGCCCCGTCCTCGGTTGTGATGATAAGTCTTGCAGGGAATTGAAGAGACGGCTTGAGTCCTAGCTTGTAGAGGGGGGCCATGACGTCTTTGTAGCGGGAACGCTGCTCCACGA
>NW_028169754.1:7500-15000 GCF_963971535.1 Notolepis coatsorum | reverse complement strand
GGCTTGGTCTCTACTGGGACCAGTGCTCTAACAGTAGGTGTGGTCTCTACTGGGACCAGCACTCTAACAGTATAGGCTTGGTCTCTACTGGGACCAGTGCTCTAACAGTATAGGATTGGTCTCTACTGGGACCAGCGCTCTAACAGTATAGGCTTGGTCTCTACTGGGACCAGTGATCTAACAGTATAGGCTTGGTCTCTACTGGGACCAGCGCTCTAACAGTAGGTGTGGTCTCTACTGGGACCAGCGCTCTAACAGTAGGTGTGGTCTCTACTGGGACCAGCGCTCTAACAGTATAGGCGTGGTCTCTACTGGGACCAGCGTTCTAACAGTATAGGCTTGGTCTCTACTGGGACCAGCGCTCTAACAGTATAGGTGTGGTCTCTACTGGGACCAGTGCTCTAACAGTATATGCTTGGTCTCTACTGGGACCAGCGCTCTAACAGTATAGGCTTGGTCTCTACTGGGACCAGTGCTCTAACAGTATAGGCGTGGTCTCTACTGGGACCAGCGCTATAACAGTATAGGCTTGGTCTCTACTGGGACCAGCACTCTAACAGTATAGGTGTGGTCTCTACTGGGACCAGCGCTCTAACAGTATAGGCTTGGTCTCTACTGGGACCAGTACTCTAACAGTAGGCGTGGTCTCTACTGGGACCAGCGCTCTAACAGTAGGCTTGGTCTCTACTGGGACCAGTGCTCTAACAGTATAGGCTTGGTCTCTACTGGGACCAGCGCTCTAACAGTATAGGCTTGGTCTCTACTGGGACCAGCGCTCTAACAGTATAGGCTTGGTCTCTACTGGGACCAGCGCTCTAACAGTATAGGTGTGGTCTCAACTGGGACCAGCGCTCTAACAGTATAGGCTTGGTCTCTACTGGGACCAGCGCTCTAACAGTATAGGCTTGGTCTCTACTGGGACCAGCGCACTAACATTATAGGCGTGGTCTCTACTGGGACCAGTGTTCTAACAGTATAGGCGTGGTCTCTACTGGGACCAGCGCTCTAACAGTATAGGCTTGGTCTCTACTGGGACCAGCGCTCTAACAGTATAGGCTTGGTCTCTACTGGGACCAGTGCTCTAACAGTATAGGCTTGGTCTCTACTGGGACCAGCGCTCTAACAGTATAGGCTTGGTCTCTACTGGGACCAGCGCTCTAACAGTATAGGCTTGGTCTCTACTGGGACCAGCGCTCTAACAGTATAGGCTTGGTCTCTACTGGGACCAGCGCTCTAACAGTATAGGCGTGGTCTCTACTGGGACCAGCGCTCTAACAGTATAGGCTTGGTCTCTACTGGGACCAGCGCTCTAACAGTATAGGCGTGGTCTCTACTGGGACCAGCGCTCTAACAGCATAGGCTTGGTCGCTGAGACTGTCCCCTCTCTCAAAACCCCTGCTGCATGTAATTTTTGCCATCTTAATTGTTAGTTTCATTATGCATTGTGTGCTGAGTACTGACTTTTAATAATTTAGTTTTGCAATAATAATTTTTTTTGTATGTTTTTTTTTGCATGAACCCCAGGAAGACTATAGCTGGTTGCTATGGCACCAGCTAATGGGGATCCGTAATCAAATCAAATCTCTCTCAGTTGAGATCATCAATCGGCTTGGTCTTCAGTTGACCAAGAGTGTCAGTCGATTTTGTCAATTGCTTCCTGGGCAGATGGAGTTATTTCTCTCTGATGAGCTCAGAGGTCCCTCCGCATGGGGTCACGTGGGAAACCCCCCCTTCACTGCTTTGTAGATAAAAATCAACTAATCAATTAGTCAACAAAGTCCTATGACTATTAGTCAACTTGAGAGTTGCTTCAGTGGAGGACAGCCCTAGACGCCACACTATGTTACGTTACAGAACTCTTTGGTCTGTCCGCTAGCATCCTGGTCCTCGCCGCTTTCCCGCAAGTCTAACGTCACAGTGACCAATCGCAGCCACTCTTATTGTCTGGGACCAAATACGGCCACGCCCCATTCCCAGTAAAAAGTGGGAATCTCTAGAATGGGTTTCGGGCAACGCTGTATACGGAAGTGACTCTCAATGTGACGATTAGACAACACTTTCTGTTGTCAGTAGATGGCAGCATTGGTTTAAAATTAAAAGGTGAAAATGTTGAAAACTACATGAATGCATTTCCCAAGAGCGTTAGCACAGGTCACAGGTCACTGGGATGTGTCTATTCTTCGACGTGATCTAAACAGCGGTATGCGACCGCAGTATAGCGACCGCGAATGGTAAACTATAATTATCTTAACAAAAGTGCGTTGGTAGAGTTACATATGTTGTCTAAAGGGGGACATATGGTACAATTTAAGATTTGAATGATAATCGGCATATAAAGGACAATATTCAGCGACTTCGGGTTATTGAGAAGCGCTATATAAATTAAATTAATTATTATTATTATTATTATAAAGCATCGTTAATTTGTAAGAAACCTCAATGAAAACGGTAATAATCGCTATTGTTATGAAAATGTGCTAGAATCCTATAAAAATTTGGACGCATTTGGTCTACGTTCCGTTAATGTGCAACGCTCATATGTCACAAAGACAAGGGGCGAACAGAACTACAGTATAAGCTTGATGAGCAAAAATAGCTTCCAGATGTCAGGCCAGCGCCGCCTCATTTATCCAAATCATGGAAATTATAACTCCTATAAATAAGGCTCAAAAAGCAAGGGGTTGGAAAAGGCTCAACCCCTAAACATGCACAACTCTGAATGGCCTTTTCAAGACCACTTATACACTCTGTGGAGAAGGGCCGCGAAAACAAAACGCAACAATGTTTCCATCTTTCACTCGGGCTGAAAATATACTCTTAGTCATGAATATGTATATGGAAGTAAGTTATTGTGGAGTAGCCATGGCTACCGGCATGCATCATTATACCCGTTGAGACTAAACAATGGCGGGCATTGTTTAGTTGCGATTGGTGAGTCAGAGAGGCACCAGAGGCGCGAGACCGTGTGATTACTAGGGCTGACCCCAATTAATCGATTAGTCGACTAATCGGTCGAAAGGAGCCGTAGTCGACTGGCCAACCTCTTAGTCGAATATAATAAAAAAATTTAGAAGAAAAAGAAGCGCTAATGGCACGCATACCAGAGGCTAACTGCCTACGAAAACAGGCACAGAGGCACTGAAAGAGGATTTCACCCATCTAATGAACACACTAGACTAGACAAATATCAAGATGTATCCATCAGTGGACCAATTGCATGCTTTTGCAGAGGACAAGAAGCCTTCAGTCGACTCCTTCAGACATTAAGCACCCCCCCCACAGCCCAAATGGAATGATAACAAAATTAAAAAAAATTATAATAATTTCTTTTTTAAATATTATATATATATATATTTTTTTTTCTTCTTTTAAGTCGACCAATAGTCGACTAACGGAAAATGTTGGCCAATCCTAGTCGACCATAGTCGGGGACAGCCTTGGTTACCCTTGGCAGAGCGAGGTCCGCTATAGCATCCTGGTCATGTTCCTGTTGTGCTCGTCGAGGGGAACGTCCCCGCGTCTTGTTGTCGATATTCTGATATTTTAAAGACCTAGCACCCCACCCCCCCCACCCCCCACCCACCCCCCACCCACCCGCGCAGTCCGGGGGGCGTGATTCGGGAGCGGCAGACCCCCGGCGGCGCAGGGTTTTATTTCGATTAGGGAGATGAGGTGAGCCCCCCGCCCCCCGCCCCTCCCCTCCCCTCCCCGGTACACTAAAAAGGAAGGACAGTAAAAAATAATTACGAGGGGGTGAGGAGACGGCATCATCTGCCGCGGAAGGCCATCCGTCTCTCCAGAACCAGGGCTATACAGCGCTGCACTTGGCGGTTAACTGCGTGCGCCCGCAGAACCTCTAAAGCAGATGAGGAAGGGGGGTAATGAACGAGGAGGAGCGGCACACTCCTGAGACGAGACTGACACCGGTAGGATGTATGTGTTTACGCCCGACACACTCTTCATTATTATAAAGTCTTATTGAAGACACAGCGTGGCACGGTGGCGGCGGCAGGAGAGGTGTACTCGTGGGGTGGGGTGGTGTGGTGTGGGGGGGGATCCTGGAAGATAAGATATGGTTGTCAGCATCGTGGAAATTGTTCCCCAGAGCCGGTGATGGATATGGGACGCTGGGCTGGTGAGGAGAGAGAGGGGGACCGTCGCACTTAGGCTCATACATCCCCGTTGTTGTAGCGCAATTAATGCTCTTCTGTGAGACAGAGAGGGGAGCCCGGTGTGGTGCGTGTGCGTGTGTGTGTGTGTGTGTGTGTGTGTGTGTGTACACACACGTGTGTACTTGTGCATGTGCGTATACATCTGTGTGTGTGTGTGTGTGTGTGTGTGTGGATGTGCACATTATGGTTTGCGTGGGTGGTAGTGGTGAGGGTGCATGCGTATGTTTATATATTTGTTTGTGTATGTGCCCATGTGTGTACCGTATGTGTGTCAGTGTGCGTGTTTATGTGTCATAAATGTGTGTGCCTGACCTGTGTGTGTGTGTGTGTGTGTGTGTGTGTGTGTGTGTGTGTGTGTGTGTGTGTGTGTGTGTGTGTGTGTGTGTGTGTGTGTGTGTGTGTGTGTGTGTGTGTGTGTGTGTGTGTGGACAGGGGGGTGGTGTGTTAGTCTGCATCTGACGTCTGTGTGTGTGTGTGTGTGTGTGTGTGTGTGTGTGTGTGTGTGTGTGTGTGTGTGTGTGTGTGTGTGTGTGTGTGTGTGTGTGTGTGTGTGTGTGTGTGTGTGTGTGTGGACAGGGGGGTGGTGTGTTAGTCTGCAACTGACGTGTGTGTGTGTGTGTGTGTGTGTGTGTGTGTGTGTGTGTGTGTGTGTGTGTGTGTGTGTGTGTGTGTGTGTGTGTGTGTGTGTGTGTGTGTGTGTGTGTGTGTGTGTGTGTGTGTGTGTGTGTGTGTGGTGTGGACAGGGGGGTGGTGTGTTAGTGTGCGTCTGTGCGTGACATAAGGCCCTGGCTGCCGGCTGTGGGGCCTTGACAACCCGTTTACAGGAACCACAGGAACAAAACCATTAAGAGTGTCCTTTGTTCACAGCTGACGGCTGTGACATATGCTGCCATGTTAAAGTGTTGTGTCATTGACTCAGTTTAATTAGTTCTTGGGAGATGTGGGCAGCGTGCAGATAGGGCTCAGGAAGAGGAGGGCAGGAAGTGGGGGCACTTCACTTCACGGGATTAATTGTTCCCCGGGTGTTTTATCACGGCACGGTAATAACAAAGAAATCGGACTCTTCGCGTGCTAATGGCATCTTCATCACAGGCACATGACGGACCGACGCCTTGCTTTTATTTTACAGGTTGCAGGGGTTCAGGGTGATGCAAAGTTATCGTGCTGCACGGGAAAACAACTTGTGGTTAATGGTTTACACCACTTTACACAGCTTTACGCAGATTCACACAGCTTCAGACAGCTTTACGCAGCTTTACGCAGATTCACACAGCTTCAGACAGCTTTACGCAGCTTTACGTAGCTTTACACAGCTTTACACAGCTTTACGCAGATTCACACAGCTTCAGACAGCTTTACGCAGCTTTACGTAGCTTTACACAGCTTCAGACAGCTTTACACAGCTTTACACAGCTTTACACAGCTTTACACAGCTTTACGCAGATTCACACAGCTTCAGACAGCTTTAGACAGCTTTACACAGATTCACACAGCTTTACACAGCTTTACACAGCTTTACACAGCTTTACGCAGATTCACACAGCTTCAGACAGCTTTACACAGCTTTACACAGCTTTAAACAGCTTTACACAGCTTTACACAGCTTCAGACAGCTTTACGGAGCTTTACACAGCTTTACACAGCTTCACACAGCTTTACACAGCTTTACACAGCTTTAAACAGCTTTACACAGCTTTACACAGCTTCAGACAGCTTTACGGAGCTTTACACAGCTTTACACAGCTTCACACAGCTTTACGCAGCTTTACACAGCTTTACACAGCTTTACACAGCTTTACGGAGCTTTACACAGCTTTACACAGCTTTACACAGCTTTACTCAGCTTTACACAGCTTTACACAGCTTTACGCAGCTTTACACAGCTTTACACAGCTTTACGCAGCTTTACACAGCTTTACACATCTTTACACATCTTTACACAGCTTTACACAGCTTTACGCAGCTTTACGTAGCTTTACACAGCTTTACACAGCTTTACGTAGCTTTACACAGCTTTACGCAGCTTTACACAGCTTTACACAGCTTTACACAGCTTTACGCAGCTTTACACAGCTTTACGGAGCTTTACGCAGTGCCTGTAGTAATAATAATAATAATAATAATAATAATAATAATAATAATAATAATAATAATAATAATAATAATAATAATAATAATACTAATAATAATAACTTTATTATTTGTATAGTACCTTTCATACAATAATTGCAGATCAAAGTACTTGACAGCAGCAAATAGACAGGCACAAAATGAGCACATAAAGTGCAGACATATAAAATCACATTGTTTAGTATCTAACATCCCAATAGGCCACCGTCTTTATGGTTTGATTCTATTGCAGTTTTAAAATAGACAATAATCAAACGAGTAAAATAGAATAGACAGAGTAAAATGGTGCAATAGTGCACTGCAATAAAATAGTAGAATAGAATAGACGGAGTAAAATGATGCAATAGTTCAGTGCAATAAAATAGTTCTGAATTACTGTTTAACAGTTAGGAACATGAAATATAGTAACACCTGTGTAGGATTCCTGTTCCTTCATACACACTACAGATTTACCACAGGACTACTGTAATGATTCAATGTGGTATTTCCACAGTGGCATATTATAGACATTTAAGGTCAATCACTGTATTGCTGTAGTATAACCATATAAATAATATGGTATTTGATGCATACGGGGGGAAAAACACAGGGACATTTAAATGTTACTGTTCGTATGCTGGGAAGCAGAAATGAAATCATTAGATCTCAGAAGTGAATTACATATCGCTGTGTGCAGCCAAGAAAAACGTGTCTCCAATGAATGAATGAATGAATGAATGAATGAATGAAAACGTTATTTAACAGATTGCAGAATGGGTACAATACAGTACGGCTCAATACACACAATTGTTAAGCGGATGCAGACCAGAGAAAGACTTTCGTCTTGTTTACATCAGGGTCCCTCATTTTCAATTCATAATGACATTTATGACGGACGGACATACATGACATACAGGTATATAGTACTGTTACATTTGTGACAAATATACAGTACTCCAAAAGAGTATTTTAAGGAATAGAAAAAAGAAAATGCATTTCACATTGAAACCATACTATTTTTGAACTAATGCATTGGGTTTTGAACATTTGCATTTACATTTGCATTTATTTGTTTAGCTGACACTTTTATCCAACATAATTTACAATGGGAAATAGCGAGGGAACCAACAGTTGTGATCGGAGGATCGAGAAAAGACTTGAGATACAGCGATTCAAATTGTGCACAACAGAGTCAATCAATCAATCAATCAATCAATCA